>NW_026729486.1:0-65848 GCF_030272615.1 Cryptomeria japonica | reverse complement strand
AAAACATTCTTCTTCTTCTTCTGTTAAGCATCTAAAGATCACAGCAGTTGGAGTGAATTCCGATGACCTAGAAGACAGTGGAAGAAGGCTTACAGTGTTCGCTAGAGCTATGGGCATTAGCTTTTCCTTCTGTTCCGTCAAGATCTCAAAGTTTGAGGAGATTAACGAAGATTTATTTAATGTTCAGGCAGGTGAGTTCGTGGCAGTGAATGCTCCTACTGTTTTCAAAACTTTGTTATATGACCCTACTCTTCTAGGAAATACTGTTAATGTTATCAGGAAATTAAATCCCCGCGTTTTGCTGAGTTCGGAAGTAGAAGGGCAGCATAATTCCCCCTTTTTTGCAGATCGGTTTGTTGAGGCGCTCTTCTATTACGGCGCTTACTTTGATTGTTTGGAGGCTATGCTGCCGGACAGAAACGATTTGAAAAGGGTCAAGTTTGAAGAAGTCTGTTGTGGGAGTCAAATAAGAAGTATGATAGCCTGTGAGGGAGAGGACAGGAGGGTGAGACACGTCAAAATGGATATTTGGAGGTCTTTCTTTACATGGGCTGGATTTAGAGAAAAGAAATTCAGCTATCAGGCTTGGTGTCAAGCAAGATTATTGCTCAAGCAATACGTTAATGCAGAAAGTTTTACTATTGAGTCGAATGGATCTGCTATGAGCGTAGGGTGGAAAGGAAGGCCGTTGCACACACTGTCTATATGGGCTTGTAAAAAATAACGCATCGGTTAGAAAGCTTTCAAGAAAGCCATTTTCTATTATCCCAATGACTCTATCTATCCCTTCCCGTCTATACAATAAATACAACAGCATATATTACAGAAATGTCCAACTGTTTTTAATATTATAATATATATGAGTTAGTCCAAGATTTATAGGCTTCAACATTCTTTATTAGTATTCTAGTTTAACTTATAACTTTGTTTATTTGTTTCATATTTTGTTATCGTTTTATACGTAGATAGCATGATCAATAGCAACATTATCATCGTTAATAATAATAATGCTCATGATGGTACAAAGTATTTTTATTTAGAAGAAAGAAACGATATTTTATGTAGTAAATGTGTAGTTGTTTTTTATATATAGAGATGATTATCAATATTATTTATAAATATTAATTATTGGCAGATAAATTAATTATCCTCTAGATCTTCCTAGAAACTTCTCTCTTCCAGAAAATTCCTCCACCGAATGACTTCTAGAGACTTGAGTCCACTATTTCAACTGCCCATCATTAAGTTTGTAACTAACTCTTATCCAGATTCTTCTATGTATCTTCTTATAAATTCAATTGTAAGGGTCTGTGTTTAGTAGAGCCCATTTATGGGTTTCTCTCCTGTCTCTTCTCCTCTGTATTTCTATGTTTCTGCTATTTTTATCATGGTATCAGAGCATAGCATGTTCCTATGCCTGTGCCTACTTGTTGGAAGAATTTAATGGATCTACCATAATGTTTGCCCGTTCTAGAAGAAGCAGTGGAGAAGAAAGATAATGCTGTTGTCCAAGTCAGTGTGTTAGTTGCTAATGATTTTCATTTTGTAGTTCTCAGATTTTATGTTGTTTGAAATCAAGCCAAAACTAAAGTAGAGTGTTGCCTCTTGAAGAAGATACCATCTAGGAGGAGACAAGTGATAGATTGGGGTTCGCAAGGCCGAGGGATATAACTGTGCTTGTAAGTCTTGCCATGGGTTCCTTACCACATTGCTCTACTCAAGGCATATCCAATATTGAGTGGGCATTATCCAAGAACTTATTTCAATGAGAGAGAGATCATTTAGTAATATTAGTGTTTTTGAGTTAGTTGGGTTGTGGTCTAGCAGTAAAATGATGTGCATTGGTTTGTCTCTATGTTTATCCCTGTGTCTGTGTTTTGTAGTGCTCTCTCTGTCAAATTAGAACCCATAGGGCCTAGCCTGCCTTCCCAGAGAACCCTACAATACTTCTGATAATAAGTAACTAGTCTCTTGCCCAGTATTTCTAAAATAGTGTAATGTGCTCTAGTTTACAAAGTTAGTGTATTGCCAAGGACAGTGATGGTGTTAAAGATTGGGGCTGGTGTTTTTTCTTTTTGCAGCTCAATTTGGTGAGGGTCTGATGGTGAAGTAGTGCTATTTGAAGATGTTGAAGTATTTTGATCAAATATGCAAAATTTTTTGGTCGGTGATGAGAAAATTTGTGTCTCTAAATCTGAAGGCTATGTCATTGTCCAAACATGGATAGGTGTTGCAAATGTGTGCAAAGTGATGTCATGGAGCTTGAAGGTGGGATGATTTGTGCATCATTAAAGCATTGTTGTGATCTCCGATAGTATTATTTGTGAATGGGCATAGTTGATGAGTTTGTTTCTTTTCAGAAAAATATTTAAAGGCAAAATAGAAGTGTGTATTCTATCTAAGTTTGTGTAAGGGGTGCATGATCAGTGGTACTTGACACCCCAAGAAACTATTTGGTTTAATATATTGATGAACCATGTATCTAAAAAGCATTCCTATAGAACTAGTGAGCACAATGGTTGGTTACCTATGTGTCTCGGTAGATGGTTTGCTTTTTATATGGACTTAATAATTTTAGCTAAAAACTCAGCAGTGATGAAAGTTTCCCCATTGTGATGGTCATTGGAACCATGCTAGTGTTGAGTCTCTTGTGATGGTTTGTGGTAAGCCAAAACCACTTGTTTGGGTAAAAAATCCTGAAATAATGTGAAATTCAAAGTGATTTTATTAGTTGGGGAAAACCCAAATGGTTATGGGTAAACTGGTTAAAAACCCAAAAGTTATAGTAAAAGAGAAGTTTGTAGCGAATCAGTTAAGGGTAAACTGTGAAAACCCAAAGTGATTAGGGGAAACAAAATTTGTTGTAAATGGGTACCTAAAAAGGCTTGAGACCAGGACTCATCCTATTTTGATTATGGGGGGATATCAAAAACAATTCGATAATTAATTTATGGGGGGATGTTGGCAGATAAATTAATTATCCTCTAGATCTTCCTAAAAACTTCTATCTTCCATAAAAGTCCTCCACTGAATGACTTCTAGAGACTTGAGTCCACTGTTTGAACTGCCCATCATTAAGTTTGTAACTAACTCTTATCCAGAGTCTTCTATCTATCTTCTTATAAATTCAATTGTAAGGGCCTGTGTTTAGCAGAGCCCATTTATGGGTTTCTCTCCTGTCTCTTCTCCTCTCTATTTATGTTTTTCTGTTGTTTTTATCATTAATTAGTATAAATATTTCTAATATATCTGATTGGAGATGGAGCTTTACACTTGTGGCAGACCTGTTTCTTTGGTGTCCACCTTGGATGCTTCCCTACTGGTATCTTTCTAATGGTTTGTTCTCTTGCTGTTCATTCCCATGATTCTCCTCTTCAGATGTTGTTCCCTCCTATGGAGGTGGAGTGGCTGCATGGTGATTGGGTGGTTAAGGGGCTTTTTGGTCAACTGGATAGTTTTGTTGCTGATGGGTTAGACTAGCGTAGGGCTGTTGATGCCCAGTTTTGTCTCTACCGAAGAAGCAAGGATGGTAGGATGTATGCCTTTCTTTCTCTTTCCCATATTGAGGTGGGGTTTCTAAAGTTTTTTTTGTAGTTTTCTCTGTTCATTTCGGTTGTTTTTGGGAGCACTTTTAAAACCCAAATGGAAGGTTAGGGGACCCTTTCAAAACTCCCTTGTTTATGTTTGGCTGGATGATGATAGTTTTGAAGGGCCTGGCTTAGATTGTGATAGTTTCTGGTTAAGGGATGGGTAAGCCTTTTGTTGCCTGATTTTTATGTATATGGGGAGGGGCACCTGAAAAATCCCTAATGTTTGGATGAGGGAGTTCATCAACTTCACTTAAAGGCTTAGGTTGTGTTGCCAGCAGATTTTGTAATGATTTTGATTTAGTCTGGCTAGATTTTTTATAATCTTGGTTGTGTTGGCTTTTGGCTGGCACTTGCTAGATTTGTTGTTATGGTCTACTAATTTTATTTGCCTATCTTTACTTGCAGAAGTTTCATTGTAGGTTCTAGATCCTAGCAAAATCTGAGGTTTTTGGGTCCCTTCAAAACCTAGTGTACGAGGTTTCTGGTCCCATCAAAACCTATTTTCCCTTAATCAAAAACATTTATATTAAATTTATGATATAGTTTAGATTTATTCATTAAGATTAATATTCTTTGATATTTTTGAAATAAATCTACTTTAAATTATATTTATTATTTATTAAAAAGGAAGTGAAAAATATATCCTATTTTATTTATTAAAAAGGAAGTGAAGAGCCATGATGCCAAAAGACAACAAATCAAAAAAAGTGAACTAAACATGCCCCACAACTAGTTGGTAACCAAAGAACCAAATTCTAAAAAACCATCAAGTAACTATAACACAACTTTTAATATCTTTGAGAGATAGAGGTGCATGGAAATCATCTATAAAGAAACCTAAATAGAAAAGAGAAAAAACATTAAAAGTAACTAGGACATCAACCAACAAGTGTAACATCATTTGTGGATTTTTCAATTTTCCTTGATAGAGGCCAAAGCATCCCCTGAGGCTTCATCATTTGCCATTGCAAGATCGTCATTCTTCTCTTCAGCATGCTCAACACCTTGATTTTTCCTTTGTTTTCTAACTTTGTAACTCTTAGAAATGATCCCCATGATAGCTCTATTCTTTATATCATTTGTACTATCAACAATAGTGTTGAGGCCATGTTTGAAATTGATGAACTTTTAAAAATCCTTTTGCTTCAGCCTCTTCTTAAGTTCAATCACCCATTTTTGAAATTTCTCAACTTCAATCTTCATGGAAGGAAACTCAAAGCTCTTTCTATTACTATTCTAACCCATAAACTAGTGACCAATATCTTGATCAATGTAATTTACATGTCCTCATATAGAACCTTGTTATTACCTTCCTTGATATACTCTGCCTACTAATATTTCTTGATTCCAATAATCATCACCTCATTTATATGTTTTTCAGCATTAGTTGCTCTAGCAATTCTTGCCAATTATTAACCACCTTGACTACCCACATTAATTATCTCTTCTTTAACCTTATCATCTGATTGTACCTTTACATCCTCTCTAATGTCCACACCAATTTAATTTTTAGGAGTTTTCCTATCTCTTTTTAGTTTATCAAAAAGTGATGTTGCATACAATAATTGGGTTTTCCTCTTGTTAAGGGTAACCTTGAGAAGGTCATCATAGAAAGGAGGAATATTCGATAACCTTTGGGGATTCATCCCCATAAAAGGGTTGGGCAGTTTCATTTTTCTTTTATCAGTTTTTTTCTTAAATTTATGATCTAGAGTGACCAAGCTTTAAAAACAATAGGGAAACATTGGAGGGTAATAAACAATTGGAATTTATAAATGGACATGATAAGGCCTTGGTGGAGATGAGGACTGACATTGTCATCTACACAATCTTAGATAGTTGAAAATATGTAGAAAGGGAAGCTAATTAGTTCAATGTTATATAGGGCAAGGAAGCTTGTAAAACGAAATATGCGATGGTTCCCACACTAGGTTAGCTCCAAATCAACCCCAATGGGATTCCATGAGTCCACAACTCAAATATCATTCACTGTGTATATTTAACTCAAGCACGTAGATTAGGGTTCTTCACCACCAACATGAGGTGGAGATTCCACAAAACACGAGAACCTTGTGCAGAATAGAGAGGGTGTGTCACAGGATATTTAAAACCTTAAAAACATCCTCCATGCCTCAAGGTGGAACTAAACACATGCAAGAGACCACCCAAAGACAAAACAACTCCACCATCTTTCAATGTGCGGAGAATAAACTCTAAAACGATGTTGGTCGTCCAAGGAGAGGGCATTGTGGTTCCTTCTACACCAATCTGACTTTCTTTAAACCAATGAATGGTGACGATAGAGATAAAGAAACTTACCAAATATAATATGATCAAAATAAATAAACATATCTTGGAGCAAGCTCGGCTGCCACACAAATCATGATAGTCAATAATATTAAACTATTGCTTGGGACAAAAAGATGCACAAGCCCCAGTAAGAAAGCTGTCAAAACTAACAAACTCTATCAACATACATCATCTAAAAGAATTATAAAGGATCTCTAGACCAAAGCCACACAGATCTGATAGTATCGAGCTCAACAAGTGATGCACAAAAATGATAGTGTTACTCCGACAAGAAGGCTATATATAAAATTGCCTCGAGTTGTAAGAATGGCTACGAATGTAAGTATTCGAACATCCAATAATGCCTAGGTAATATAAAAGTATGGCACAAAAGCCCTAACGCTACCTAATGAAGAAATGATGACTCAACCACTATGAATGATGTGATAAAGACAAAAATTGGTGGCCGGTGGAGAGCATAAAATCAAAATCTACCAAAAGAAGTGGGTCGCCACTATGCTTGTGAGCATGGTCTTGATCAGATATGATAATGCTGCCAACAAATCAACCAGATCATCAAAGGCAAATGAATATGTTGAACCTATAAAAATAATGTGGGGCCTGCAAAAATAATAGAGGGCCTGCAAAATAAAGATACGGGTCAGGATTATAAACCTAAGATCCCTTCATAATGCTCCTGCACACGGAAGGTCAAAACTTGATCACAAAAGTATGTGAGCCTCTCGAAGTAGAAATCTGCTCTAGCTTTAGAAAGGATTTTTGACTTTAAGTGGGCCATGCACTCAATATTGAACCAACAAAAAATAAATGGAACCCATAATGATGATGTTGATCATGGATTTTCCAAGCTTCAACCAATATGGAACCTGCCAAGAGGAAACACCTGTGATAATATTCACAGTCAACAACCTGATCTAGGAGCCAATCAGAAGAAAATGTCATCCTATATAGACACAACAAATATTAATTTGTTTGGTCTGCTTAATTACATGGGATGACAAAAGCTTTCCTCAAGATACGAAATGGGCTTCGAAAATAGAATAGCCTGTGTAGATAAGGGCTTTTCAAGCCGACTTCAATTGGTCCAGATTTGAGGAGATCTCTGAGGCAAACCAATGCATAGAATGCAACCCTTAACCCAACTAATAAAATGTCGACCCAAGCATATCAGGCCGCTGATAATGCCTTTGAACGCATCACTGGAAGGTGCAGTCCAAAAATATGATATCAACTACATCAAGATCTTCAAATACACAGCTAACGGTGCTATGCATAACTGGTGCACTAATCACAAACCCTAAATAAAAGCACTGATAATGCCTTTGAACGCATCACTGGAATGTGCAGTCCAAAAATATGATATCAACTACATCAAGATCTTCAAATCCACAGCTAACGGTGCTATGCATAAGTGGTGCACCAATCACAAACCCTAAATAAAACCACAACAAACTGACTCCCCTACAAATCAATAGGAATAGGTGTTGGTAATTACTGATTTTTACCACCAAACGTGCAAGCTTAGCATTTAAGATTGAAGTTTCCAGATTTGAATTCTAGATGCTTCTAATTCTAGATGTTTCTCATAATGGACATTCTAGATGTTTCCTTGCTATTTACTTCTGTCTTATCTTCATCACATTCGTTATAAATAAGATGTAATATGAATTGTTACTCAGTCTTTCATGGGTCCAGAAAGTTCTGTAGAGCTGTAAGGAGATGTGAATGTAAGGTTTATGTTATTTAATATAATATAATATCTGCATTTGTCTATTTTCTGTTATTGTCTTCTGTCTCTGTCCACCCCATCAAAATGGTACCAGAGCCGATGGTTGTGCTCTTGGAGATCTAAAAGAAGCCAGGTTAAGATAGAATGTTCCAGCCTGCAAGTGGTTGTGTTCGTTGAAAGTTTTGACCCCCAATTTGAATGGAGCAAAACGATTGATGTTAGCTATTTTGCGTAAATGGAAACTGCAGATTGTGTGGAGACAAAGAAGAAGCTATCGATGCCATCGTAAAGGAGATCTAGAAATTGATGTATATTATAGGAAGCCACATCCATGGAGGTCGTTGCAGAAGAATTCACTGGAAGCCGTTAAAGTTGCTCAAGCCATCAAAGCAAGGAGAATCGTGGAAGCCTTTAAAAGTCACGAGGCATGAGATCTGAAAAGTAAGAGATGGCCGTAGACAGGAGAAAATAGCTAAGGCAAAAATCTTGCCAAAGCTGAAGAGTTTTTTGAAGTGAAGTCGTAGCTGTTGAAAAAATCATTTTGGATTTGTGTAAGCATGTTTGAGGTCACTAGAGCTTGCTAGGATCCCTGAGCACCCGCAGTGTGACTCTATGGGAGGTGCAGAGGAAATACATGTGTATTTCTTCTGTTTTACATCTGAACTGACAATGGACTGGTTACCAAATGAATTAGAGCTCATGGTAAGAGCATCCCAATGGCAACATGGGATTTCTTAGATTCAATCTCTAGTTCTAGAAGATTTTGATACTGCAACATAAGTGAAAGAGATTAAGAATTCAATCAGAATTTGTGGTAGAAATTAAGGGGGAGTGTTGGTAATTACTAATTTCTACCACCAAACATTCAAGCTTGACATTTAAGATAGAAGTTTCCAAATTTGAATTCTAGATACTTTTAATTCTAGATGTTTCTCATAATGGACATTCTAGAAGTTTCCTTGCTATTTACTTATGCCTTATCTTCATCACATTGGCTAAAAATGAGATGTAATATGAATTGTTATTCACTCTTTCATGGCTCCTTCTCTCTAGAGCTGTAAGGAGATGTGAATGTAAGGTTTATGTTATTTAATATAATATAATGTCTCCATTTGTCTATTTTATGTTCTTATCTTCTGTCTTTGTTTGACCCATCAACAAGGCTCAGATAGAGCCAATACACACATGCAGTGAACTGAGAGTGGTATATGAAATAGATAATGTTGTGCCAAATAAAATGACATGAATACATTACGAATCTACAAACTCCTAGGATCTCAACAAAATTCTAATGAAGGGTCTCAAAGATAGAAAGAAGTGTAGTTTGAAGGCTCTAATTTATCACATTGGTGTGATGCTCCCAAGCTAGGATCATGACTATAAACAACTTCTATAGAAATATAAAGACAAATATTTTACTATGAAATGACAAATGATATTGTTGAGATGATAAATTATACAAATTTACAATAACATTGTTTAATAAGAAAGAGTGGGAGAGGACAAAACACAACATGTGAATATATGTCTCAATACATTGTGAGGGTAGGTAGAAGCCAACTACCTAGCTATAAATATAAATGCAAGCTAAAAATATTAAAAGTAATTGGTTACCTAGGTTGGAATTAAGTAATTTTAAATAGGATAAAACTATTTACTCCAACAATGGAGAGGGGAGACTTGGACTAATGAAGAAGGACTAGGGGCAGACCTAATCACTTTAGGATGGGAATCTTAGTGGTGTATTTAGAGGAAATGGAATATGAGGAAGAAAAATAATTCAAGATAACTTCCTACTCCTTGAAAAAAATTAAATTTTTCCATTTCTAGGACTAAGCAAGGGTTTCAAGATATTTCATTTTACAAATGCATTGTGAACTATCATGGGAGAAAAATATTTAGAGTTGGGTGATCAAAGTTGAGTTGGAGTCACCTTGTCAATTGGACTCACGAAAATTAGTTAATTCCATAATCAGAGAAGAATTATATTTGGAACAACAAGCACACGTGAGCATAACTAAAAATTATATTCTCTAAGGATCAAGTCTTGATGGATAGGTAATACAATATGCTTAGTCTTGGCTAGCTCCACAACCAACTAAGAAAGAGAAGAGAAAGTTTAGAAAGGGAAATTCATCCTAAAATCATGCCTAAAATGGTTGAGCATAAGAAAAATGAGAATGAAAACTTTTGTACATATTGTTAAGAATCACATACTTCATCAAGGTCACAATCACACTTTGCTACTCCCACAAGAGATCCTCCTTGTTGAACATATTTTAAAACTAATATATTTTTTCCTACCTAGCAAAAGTTTCTTGAAGTCCTCAATGTATTTTCTACTGGGCTTCTTAAGAAATATAACCCCTTGAACTGAGAGCCCAGTGGCAATCGCAATGTGTTCCATTTATATGGTGAAAAAATCCCCCCCATTAAAAACCTTACCATGAACACAAGAGTGGGCAAATTGAGGAGAACAAGAGGGGTCATGACAAATGAAGGCCTCAATGTAGGAGGAAAAATTACCCCTTTCAAAAATCGGCCAGAGGATATCATCCTTTTTAAGTTTCTCACGATTATCAGGCTCCACCTAAATTATATCACCACGCACGATAGGATAGATCACAACACAACCGAAAACATATAAATTTACAAGATGAGGAAAATTTGAGATGAGAAGTAGAAGAGGACAAATTTTGAAAGAATTGTAAGCAATACTTTCCCAATAGTGAAGTGTATTTTCCCACATAGAAAAATGATGACAAGAGATGATTGAAAGGACTACTATTAAAATGAAATCCCACAAATCTTTAATTTTCATTTAATCTTACATCATGGTGGATCACAAAATGGATGTCCCCTAGGAGTTCACGCATAGAATTCCATGTTTACAAATAATCAACAAAGGGGCCCAAGTTAGCCTATCTATTACCTGACATGTTCTCTTTCCTAAGGGTGCAATAAAATTTGATCTATCATAGGATATTGAGAATGAAATAGGAAACAATAATTAAATCCTTCATGTGCCACCCAGGGGAGTCGGCATCATGTAGCATCATGATAGAATTCTTCAAATACAATCCAATAATGAGATTATTAAAACATTTCTCCCTAGCTAGAGATATACCATGATAATTAACTACCACCTTAGAAAAATTAAAATTATAAACCCCATTATTGATCATAATTTTTAACAACTTTGTCTAATTCTTTCCTTGAAATGAAATCATCTTTAACAAATTACATTGTTGGAGAAACAACCCATAATTCTGCAATATATCAAAACTATTAGAAAGGAAAATAGAGACAACCTAGGAAGGATTAAGGATGCATGATGTCTCTGGATATAACAAGTCTTCACCAACCATTATGATAATATCTCTATTCACCTTTGAAACAATTGCACCTAAAGATACACTTTAAATATTCTATAGTGAATGCACCAAAGGTGGGAAACTCCCACCCATTGAATGAAATTGAGATCCTTTAATTCATTAGCCTATACTTCATGCTACCCCCTTCAAGCTAACACCCATTTAAAAAACTACAAACTATGCATAAGGATATAAGAAACCCCAGTTATTTATAATAGAACAACTATCTAACAAATTGATAGATAGTAGTAATACATATGTAATAAATAACATATGCAAATAGATTGTGAACAGATGAATTGGGATATTGGGGTGCATTTAAAAAGCCACCCCAACTCAAATCATAATGATCTTTGAATCACATGTATGAAAGCCTCAAGTGAAGAACCAGAGAAATTCACTTGGATGAAGAAACGTCATTTAAATAAATTTACATTAAGAACTTTTTCCATCCAATAAATTCACACTTTTTCTTATACTTGAAAGCATCACCAAATCTACAAAACCATAAACATGTTGGACTATAATTAGGGAGGGAACAATGAGCCATTATTGTAGACAAATCATTATCCAACATGAGGGAATCCCTATTAAAAATGATTTCTCCTTCCCCCATGTGGCAGTCTTTACTTGCCAATACATTTTCTAGAATATTAGCCTCTTTATAGTAGTTATTGTTAACTTGGTGATGATTGTAATGGATGACTTCATGTTTTGTCATTGATGGCAAATATATATACACACATATGTTCACATTGTCTTAGTCATCTTAGTTAAGACAAGCCGATATTACTCCTAAGTCTTTGTACCAAAAAATCGGTATTATATATATAGTAAAGTCCAAATGGTTTAGAGGGTGTCTAACTAGTATATGTAGAAATGGCTTGACACCCGCTTGGAGATTCAGTGGAGATCTTAAATGAAGCAAATGGAGAACAATCGATCTATGAGTTGGAAGAGGTTAACTCTTAAATGGAATCAGTGTTCCAACCGGTTTCACTGATTATGTGATAAGTTATCGCTGATAGTGATGAGTTATCCCTAACTAATAGATTTGGTGGCAATATATGATGAATTATGTTAAATTGTCTAGATACACTACACCTAGGAAATTGTGAAATGATTCCTGAGCTGTCATGAAATCTAATGTCTATATAATGACATTATGATGAACTATTTTTAGGATGCGAAATAAAAGTGTTAAGTTGTTGTGATTTACTAAAGGCATAGAAGAGTATGTCGGTGATGCAGTTTTTGAGTAAGGAGAAGAGGATATATTCAAGCAAGTTGTGCTACTTCTAGATCACACCACCTGTTATTTTCTAATCACTACAATAGTCAAATCCCCTAACTGGTTAAGCTCTAACAAGATTCATTGTACAAATCCTCTAACAACGTGATCCATTAGTTTGGATTTGAAATCCTCCATTGAGGTTACTCCTAATAGGGTACTACCTTTAATAGGGTATAGCTCCTAAGAGAGATTTGAGATCTTGAATAGGATCTGCTCCTAGTAGAGCACTTTTGTAGACCTTAACCAATCAGTTACCTATTACTGCAGATAGTTAACTTGTGAGTCCCATCTAACCATGTTTTTTCCCAGTTGATTTTCCACATATATACACTTGTGTTATGGCAGATATTTTACTTGTTGTGGATACTTTAATATCATTTTGGATTGCATGCATAGTATTTAGTAAACTGGTTAAGTATCTTTACTGCTCTGTGTTTAAAGTGGTATTGTTTTTGCTATCACTGATTCACCCCCCTTCTTAGTGCTTTATAAGTCTATCAATTTTTATTAGAGAAAAACTTCCTTAAGGCTTAATCTCTTGGAAGGAAACCCTAAAGCCACCATGGGGGATATGAGTTACTTTGAGATGGTTAGAGTGCTTGAAGCTACCAAGGAAGAGCTTCAAACCCTAAGGGTAAGATTTAAAGCTTCACAAGTGAAAAGGAGAGAGTTGACTGAACAACTATTGGAGATATCTAATAATAGTTATTCAGATGTGGCTAACATTGATGCATTAGCCGAAGAAGTTGAAAAACTAAATGGTGAAAAGCTAAATCTAAGAAGAGAGTTAGAATCCCTAACTATTGGCATGAGCTAAGAGCATGAAGATAGAAGGGTAGTTGAAGACCTAATCAAAGAAAGATATCATAAGATTGCTAAGATAAAATAAGAGAATGCAACTTTGTATGAGCATTGACATGAAGAAAAAGAAGTGGAGGCTTTGCAGCTAGATCTTTAAATGAAAACATCTCTAAGAGAGACTCTTACAAAAAACAATGAAGATCTTACCAAAGATCTTACTAAGGCTACTGGAAAGCTCAAAAAGCTCAATAAGAGTTTGTTTATGCTGGATGAGCAGATCCAAAATCAAAGGATGAAAGGTCACATATCTGGACTAGGTTTTAATACATCCCAGAAAGGAGAATTTTCTAGTACAAAGAGAAACATACACAAAGGTAAAACTGCTCCTAAGATTAACAAGCCTACTGGTTAGAGAGTTTTTAAATTTGTTTGCTTTGTCTGTCATAAACTTGGACATGTTGTAAATATGTGTAGAAGCAGACCTAATGAGAATATAGGCTACAATGCAAATGATGTGTATGTATCTAGGAGATGTTAAGGTCACTATTTTACATACAACATGTATGGACATAGATCAGTTGAATGTAGAGATATAGAGAAAACAATCTGGCACTACACAAGAATTCAAGATCTAATGGTGATTGGAGGAGAACCTATGATAATCGAGGAAACATGAACTATTAGAAACCCTATGTCAACTTGTTTAGTCCATTTGGAATGTAAAAGGTAACTAATGTTGTTTGCACCATTTGTAACAATTATAGTCATGTAGCTATGAACTGCAGAAGGAGAACTAGAAGAGGTAATGCAGGACCTTGGAGGTCATCTCGAATGGCTTTCTATCATTGTCAGAAACTAGGACGCATTAAAAAGTTCTATAGAACTAGGAAGAACAAACCGGTTAGCCATTTTGAAGATCAGAAAGGCAAGCGAAAGGTCAATATTGAGGAATCCAGAGAAGAGATGAACAAAATCTAGAAAATGAAGAATGAGGACAACCATGTAGAAGAATCTATCCCTTCACCTAGTTTTGAAATCCTGGATTGGTGAACTAAGCCTTTCAATAGCCCTAAGGGGAGCATAGCGCTAAATTTACTTCCGGACCACTTGAAGAATGCGTGGTAAGAGAGTTTACATTTTGAGTTATTTTTTGAGAATTCTTGATATCTTTGTCTATCAGTTTTTCAAAAGATTGTCAACCAGTTATATACCTGTCAAAATTGAAAATATTGTCAAACAGTATATTAGGGTTTGTTACCCTATCTGTTCAACAATAAATGCAGTGGGTAAATTTTATAAAATTGAGTTTTACTATGTTATTTTTACCATAATTGCATTCTAAACAAAGTCCTTGAGCACCTACAGAGCGATAAATAGATTTACTAGTTGATTGTAGATGCATTTGAGTTGCGGATTGAAAGATTCAGTCAGATTTGGAGATTAGCAAATGCAAAATGGGTGTACATTCAAGAGATCAACTGGAAACCTTGCTAGCACAAAGGAATTAGGGTATTATTTTGATTAATCTCTCTCAAATCAAGTTTATCCAGAATGGCATCATCGTCTAAGCATGTAGAGATTCTTATGATCACTGCTAAACCTATGGAGTTTATGGAAACAAACAAAATAGTGTCATATAATGCTTTGTCTCAAGTTCTTGGTGGTGTTATGATGAAAGGAGATTTATCCAGTTACATTGATTGTAAAATTGAAGATTTAAGATCTTTATCAATTTACTCTCAACCAATTTCCTTATGTGATAAAAGTAGCAAAATCAAACCTAAGTACATTAGGGTTTATGAAAAGGGTTTTACCAATGCAGCGTATTTTCTTCAAAATTTTGAAGAACATGTTAGGATAATTCTTAGTCATGTGCATGGTGAAAATATGTATCTTTAAAGGTCACACACAATCAGAAAAGAAGCAATCCATGATGTGACTAGTTTTTGGCAAACTAGTGAAGTTTCTAAGCTGAGGAAAATTTTAAAAGAAACAGTGGTAATTCTAACTGAGACTATCTCTGATGGTCATGGATTTTCAGCTAACAACATTAAGGACGTAGTAGCTAGACAGGCTACTATAGTTATTGGGTACAGGATATTTTATTCTAGCAGAATGAACAGTGTGCTATGGACAACTATGCATACAACTTACAAAATGATTGTTGAGAATGCAGATTATGACTTATGCGAGGCTATTAGGAGCCAATTGATGATGAACTTGCAATCAATTAAGAAAAACATCTGTCAAAATTTTAAATTTGGTCAATTATTGATTGGTCTATTCTTTTATTTTAGGAATTTCCTACCAGGAATAGATGAGATTCAATGGTCAAAGAACCTAATCAAGAACACCATTAAGGCTGTAAAGAAGACATTCTCTATTACAATTAATAGATATTTTAATGAAATTAAAAACAAGATGAGCATGAGAGTGAGCCTACCTGAAGATGTGGTGCAAAAATTTGCTAAAGACATTTGTTTCACAATTGCCATACACTTTTGTTTTATGGAGGCCATAGAACCCAGTGAGGATGAAATGAGTTTTGAAGTCAATTATGACTTATTAATCAGATATGCCAACAACCTTTTGGCATCTCCCAAGGATAAGAAGAAGAAAAGTCTGGGAACATACAAGGAAAGAAATGCACCTGTTGAACCTAGTCCTGCCAAAGAGAAGAAGAAGAAAAAAGCTGAACAAGAACCTTTAGTAACTACTGGTACAAGGGTGACAAGAAGCATCCAAGTCAAAAAGGAACCTTCCCCCAAAAGTATATTCTAAGAAGTAGACTGCAATGAAGAAGAGAGGTAGGCAACTTATTCTTCAATTAGAATCTGATGATACTGACACTAAAGATGAACCAAAAAAAATGAAAGCAACTGGTAAGAAAGCCAAATCAGTAGAAGACACCTCACATCAAGGTATTCCTATTAATGCTTTACCTTAAAAACCTATGATTGATTTTGAGAGAACTGTAAAAATATTAGGGAGGAATAGGTTTGATAATGTAAAAGAATGTTTTCATTCATTTGATGATGATCAAAAGGAACAAATTGTTCAAAAGGTAATCAACTACTTATGTCAATACAATAAATTGCCTTAGGATCTTAAAAATGATAATTCTGATTCTTTGTATTCTATTCTTGTAAATAAGTGGAAAGTGGCTGTTGAATAAGATCAAGAAATAATTCATAGTATTTTCATTCAATATTTTCCTGAATTGTCTAGACATGAATCACTAGCATTGCTTGATAAATTCAAAGGATAGTTTCATTCTAAGGAAAGAAGATTGATGTTAATGAATGGAAAGGTGAAATCTATTGAAGTGCAGACTCATCAAATAGCTAGAAATATTCAAAAGATGCATGAGAATATAAAGTCTCATACAATTGATCAAACAAAGATTGAATAACAACCGGAGCTAGATGAAGAAGAAATTATTGCACCAGATATTGTCTATCCTATTAAGCACAAGGCTAACTCTCTACCAATTATCTTTGTAGATGATATTCAGGACACCATTGATTTATCTAGTAATATCATTGAACCTTTTATGCAACCATTACAACCACCGGTCATTACTACTACACATGATAAAGCAGTTGAAGCGTCAACACTTCAACCTAGTGTGGATAGTCAACCTCCACTGGCAAAAGAACACCAATTGGAAAATTATTTTCCACCTGTTACAACGGTTACTTAGGAGGAAAAAAAAAGGTAGAATAAGAGAAAGAGAAACCTAAGAAAGAGGTTGAAGTGAAAGAATCTGAACAAAAACAGGAGGAAGCGAAAGAGAAAATAGAGGAGAAGATACTAGCTGAAAAGGAAAAAGCAATGGTGAAGCAACAAATTGATGATGAGGATGACTCAATAGGCATCAAAGGGCCTATAGATGTAGAAAAATGAGTGCATCTGAACTCATGGATATTTCAACAGTGATTCAATCTAGAGATTAGAAGAAATGATTAAAAGAGTAGAGGAAGGAAGCAAAAACAATTCAAACTGTCATTGAGATTCTGTCTAGTTTTCTACCGGAGACCAATGTTGGAAACTTGCCAACTCCTATTGGCAAGCTTGGCCAGTTGGTTGCTGATGCTTCTGACCAACTAAAGTCCCTTGAAGAAGCTGCTTAAACTTTAGCTGAGAAGAATTAGAGTAAGAAAAGAGGAGAGAAAATAATGAAAGATATTGATACAGGGAAGATTGCTTTATCCCCGAATAAAGATGTTTTGAGAACTACTATTGAAACAAGAGGAAGGGTAGTAGCCTATACATCTAATATTTTATTCTTCTATACTGATTTGATTAAGAGATGAGAAGAGACAAAACAGGAACTAGAAAGGATATGTAATGCCTACATACCTTTAAAGGATTGAGACTTAGCATTTGGAAAATCAGTTGATGATTTGAAAAATCAGTTAGATGTCTATGATTTTGAATAGGCTAAGAGACTTTGATTCTTAAAATATCTAAAGAACCAGTTTTGACCCAAAGTAGACATCCTACAACGGGTATACCAGGATGCATAAGTGGCTTTGGCTACTCCATAGATGAGTACAATGGATGCAATGGAAAAATTCGCTCCATAGGTCATGACAACCATTGAGATCACTGAACCCTTATTGGAAACATGGGAAAATAATTTTTCTCAGATGAAGATCACTTTCAGTGACATTTTCTTGAAAACTGTAGTGAACACTCCTTGATAAGGACTCTTATATTTTTGTATATGTAACTTTTTTATGCAAATTTTGATATACTATATATATCTATATATAGATATATATTACTTTTCAATTTGGCATTGTTGTCAAACGGGGAGTAGAAATATTTTTGTAAGCACATTTAGTTGTAAAGTTCTAAAATTTTCTGTGTTGCAACTAATGCCAAAGGGGGAGATTGTTATCTTGATGATGATTGCAATGGATGACATCATGTGTTACCATTGATGGAAAATGTATACAAACACACATTTTCACATTGTCTTAGTCATCTTAGTTAAGATAAACCGGTATTACTCCTAAGTCTTTGTATTGCAAAACCGGTATTTTATATATAGTAAAGTCCAAGTGGTTTAGAGGGTGTCTAACCGGTATATGCAGAAAGGGCTTGACACCAGCTTGGAGATTCAATGAAGATCTTCAATGAAGCAAATGGAGGATATTTGGTCTATGAGTTGGAAGAGGATAAGTCTTAACTGTTATTGGTGTTCCAACTGGTTTCACTGATTGTGTGATGAGTTATCACCGGTCGTGATAAGTTATCCCTAACCGACAGATTTGGTGGCAATCTATGATGAGTTGTGTTAGATTGTCCATATACACTACACCTAGGAAATTGTGATATGATTCTTGGGCCGACATGAAATCTAATGTCTATATAATGACATTATGATGAACTATTTTTAGGATGCGACATATAAGTGTTAAGTTATTGCAATTTACTAGAGTCATAGCAGAGTATGTCGGTGATGTAGTTTTGAGTAAGAAGAAGAGGATCTATTCAAGCAAGTTGTGCTATTTCTAGATCACACCACATGTTGTTTTATAATCACTACAACAATCAAATCCCTTAACCGAGTAAGCTCTAACAAGATTCATTGTATAAATACTCTAACAAGGTGATCAATTAGTTTTGATTTCAAATCCTCTATTGAGGGTACTCCTAATAGGGTACTACCTTTAACAGGGTATAGCTCCTAACAGAGCTTTGGGATCTTTAATAGGATTCACTCCTAGTAGAGAAATTTTGTAGACCTTAATAAAAAAATTACCTATTACTGTAGATAGTTAACTTGTGAGTCCCATCTCATCGTGGTTTTTCCTAGTTAGGTTTTCCACGTATATACACTTGTGTTATGGTGGATATTTTACTTCTTGTGGATGATTTAATATCATTTTGGATTGCATGCATAGTATTTAGTAAACTGGTTAAGTATCTTTACGGGTATGTATTTAAAGTGGTATTGTTTTTGCTATCACTAATTCACCCCCCTTCTTAGTGCTTTGTAAGTCTATCAGTTATTTATTTGATAGATCTATAGTTTCTCCATTAAAGACCAAGCCTCCTATAGAATATACAAAATTTTCCAATTGGAAACTTCTTTTTTTTTAAACTTCTCCTACTATATTCATTGAATCACCCTCAATAATCAAATTTTTTAGCCTAAGCCTAGTAACCAATTGAAGCCTGAATACCAAATAAATGGCTTTTTATATATTATTAGTCCCATCTAGGATCCTTACTGTCCTAACCACCAATACTAAACCCTTGTGATTTCTTATAACACAACCAATACTAAAAATTCTTGGATTACCTTTCACTGCTCCATGAAAATTCAACTTGGAAAGATTAAAATTTTGGGGTTCCCATTTAACGTCCTTTCTGTTCACTTTTCTATAAATAATTTTCAAGAGGCTACCTATAAAATTCAATATGATTCCTTTCCAAATCTTAAGAATTCTATCATCCCAATAAGTAAAGTAAAATTCCAACCTTTTATTTTTAATATTATAAGCCTCCAACACTTTTGAGAGTTTAACTTTCCATATTTTTTAGAACTTCTTCAACTCCTATATTTTCCCCTCTAAAAAATATTTTTTCCCTCTCCCACCAGCTGTTCTAGATTAAAATTGAAGGAGCTACTTCCCAAAGAACTACAAAAAATGATTCTAAATATAACTTAGGCCAAGACTCAAATACCATCTCTAACTTAGAATGAAGATGAGCATAACAACTTAGCTTCTTACAAAGCCATGACTAGAATTCATAAGAAAATTCATAATTTACAAGAAAATAGTCCTTCATGATTCTATCTCCTTGTCACATAAAACACAATTGAAAACCTAAGTTATACCTAAATATGCTAGCCTCTCACTAGTAATAATTATTTCTATTAGAGATAGAAAAGGGAAGGCCCCTACCTTTAGAAGACCTACATCTATCAAACAAAAAGGAAATAATCTCTCTTTTTAAGTTGGATATAGTTTATTTAAAATTGTATATCCTTGTATTACTAAATACATACCCTATTGTGATGTTGTCCGAATAATTTTTTTTATCCTCTTTATAGTGAATATACATTTATTTTAGAACCATGAGAAGTCTTGACTTTTGATCCTTAAGAGTTGTCAGTACTGAAAAGTATTTCCAAGATACTGAGATAACTTCATTTTCATAGGAAATGAAGAAGAATTTAGTAACTTTGTAAACCCACTAATTTTTTAATAGCATTTTTAACTCCTCTATGTTACCATATTCAAAGGAGGGAAACCATTCCAAGAGTCCTCATTGAAGTATGTTTTTTTCCATCATGAACAACCCATGAGAGTAAGAGAGAAATATTTCTCACCACTTAACCATAAAGTTCCTAATTTGTGAACCTAGTGGAAGGTCAAGGGCTATGAATATTGTTTCAATCTCTTTTGAATCAAGATATAAATTCGGTCATAAAAATAGAATCCCATTTTGATTTACTATTGAAAAATAACTTCCAAACTAGTTTGGCTCCCAATGCCATATTTTTAATTCTACATTATGAATACTTTCTCTTCCTACTGCCTTGATATTACATACTTTCTCCCAAGATAACAAGTGTTATGTCTCCTTGGATTCCTTATTGCCTTTCTAGATAATTCTTTTTAATTTGAATTCTACATAGGATAGAATACCTTTTGTAATTGTTATAACTAACATAATATAATTCATAATTGTTGCCAAAACTATGTTTATCATAAAAATTATGCTAACTCTAAGAGTTCTTCCATGTAGATTATCTACTCTCTATAGAAGATAAAATAGTAGGTCCCTAAAACTACTTTTATTCCTTCAATAGGAAATGGTAATTCCAAAATATTTGTGAGGTAGAGAAAATTTCTTGAAACCAAGATAGTTTGAGATCTTAGTTGAAAGATTTGAATAAGAATTTCAGGAAAAATATTTTTGATTTAGAAGCATTTACCTCTTGACTAGAGATTTCACAATACTAATATCTAGAACATTCTTTACATTGATCTTTTCTTCTCTCATTGAATATTCCCCAACAAAGACAATATTATCTACAAACAAGATATCAGTAATAGATACATGTATTTGAGGAAACTTAAATCCTTTGCAAAGATTCATGTTGTGGTGTGCATCAATAGATCTTCTAAGAGCCTCTACCATAATGATGAACAAAAAAGGTGATAGTGGATTGCCTTGTTTCACCCCTTGTGTAGAAGAAAAGAAAGCACATGGAATCCCATTAACCAATATTGAAAAATTATCCCTTGAAAATAAAAGGGATAATAAATTCACTCCACTTTTTAGAGAAACCAAATCTTTTCAACACTTCTTCTAGAAATTTACAATTAACCTAATCATAGACCTTCACCATGTCCAACTTAATGATCATAGGTTCTGATTTATGTTGGTTGAGTGGATACCAAACCTCGTGAGAAATTATTGTTTAACATACACCAAATGGTGAGACAGGGGGTGTGAATCTACATAGACCAAAATTTCAAACTCTAATCTTACATCAACAAGATTAATCCAACCATTTACACTAAAGAGCATTAAATGATGAAAAATTAACACATGAACACCAATATTTTATATGTAGAAAACCCAAGCTGGAAAAAACCATAGTGAGAGCCAACTCATTGAATCAATTCACTATATAGAAATGTTTTACAAAAGGGATTTCACTACTCAAGACTTGCACACCAAGGTTAACTACTCTTAGGGAAAGATACAAAAAAGGATTTTCATACTAAAGCTAATTGCAATAGGGAAAGATACAAAAATATAAATTATAAGAAAAGAATTGCAGAAACAAAGGCATCTCAGTATGATGATTACAATATCTGTTATAGCTCAAATTCTGACCTTACTCAAATATTTGGACCACCAAATCAACATATCATTGCTTCTATATCAATTGATACCTTTGCACAACAAACTCTTCTAATACACTTCTTTGATCATATTGACATCCTTATATCAAGTCGCACACACTCACTACTAAATTTCACACTTGCACATATATACCAAATGGAAACAAATGTATCCTCACTAAGGCAGCCAAAAGAAAGATTGTAACATATAAGCACATTTTCGACCCAAGATATACAACCAGACCAAAATATAGAGCACATAGAACATAATCTTGACCAAACTAAAACAAACATGAAACACTAGACCAAAAGAATACTTTGCACATTGCAATCACTAGACCAGATATATGTTATATCTAACTTTGTAACATAACCTAGTCATATGTACCAATTTCATCAATTCATAAGGGCAAAAGTTTAGACCAAAACAAGCAACAACTAGACCACAAAGATCAAGCTTCCAACTGTCGTCTCCATAAAAAATAAGTTGATATCCATTGGATCAAATACCAATGTAACCTATCCACATCCAAACCAAGGAACCATCATAGTAACCTTTGGTCCAAAAGCATAACTACAAGTACTACAACACTTTAGCTTAACTTTGTTGATTTTCAGACTAGAACCCATCCAGACCACACTATTTTGACATCACTGACAACAAAGCACATTTTTATAGCAATTCGTGCTCCTTTAATTGTTTCCTTACCTAAAATAAATTTAGCTTGTTCCTCATATATAAATTTAGGAATAAGCTTGACTAGACTCAATCATATTAATTTTGTGAAGATCTTGTACATTATATTACATAATGATATGGGTTTGAAACATAAAATAATTGATGGACTAGCTGATTTAGGAATGATAGCAATAAAAGTGTTGTTAAATTGATTAATAACATTACCATTTCTTCAATACTCCTCTATTGCTCTCCAAACATCAAGTCCAACAAAATCGCAACACTTCTAAAAATACATAGCAGTAAAACTATTTAGATCTAGATATTTATTGGGAAGTATAGAGAACACTAGTTTTTTAATTTCTTCTAATGAAAAAGGCTTGAGGATATCAAGATTATCTTGATTTGTAATCATTTTGAGGATATGATTCATGAGCTTCTGTGAATCATCCAATACAAAATTATTTTGGAAAGAAATTGAATTGTTTTATCCTAAATTATTTCCTTATCATTAATCATTTTCCCAAAATAATTTCTAAATTGAAAGATTAAATTAGATACTACTATTATATTAGTTTATGAATGAAAAACCTTTGTATTTCTATCTCCCTCATGGAGTCATAATTCCCTTGACTTTTGCATCCAAAATGATTCCTCTCTTCAAGATCTCTTCTAGTTGACTTTACAATTCCTTTTGTTGATTATAGGTGTTGGAATTTATCACACTATGGATAATATCTTCATTAGTGTCACTCAATTAAGCTTTAATATCATATTTTTAAGAAAAAGTATATTTAAAAACTTGTGTGTTCCATTCTCTGGTCTTGAATTTTAGTAACTATAACTTTTTACATAGTTGAAACATCCTTCAACCATGAAAATATAGTACATTCTACCACCAATTTTGGAGATAAGGATTAATCGAAGGATCCCTAAGATTAAAAAAAATTATAAATGAAGGAGAACCTTTCTTTAAATTTGAAGGGAGAAAAGGGAAAATCCAAGTAAAAAGAAAAGTGATCAAATATAGAAAAGAACAAAATATGAGATGAACATGAACCAAATTGAGATATCCAAATTGGACTAGAAAATAATATATCCAAATATATAGTAATATGCATGAATTATTTCCATTTGTTTGTCCAAGTCATATTTCAATATGAAGGAGCCCAATCCTTGAGACAAAAATATACTTTATAAAATTATTTAAATCCTGCATTATTATTAGAGAAAGAATTACCCCACCAAATTTATCTTTTATAGATAAAATTGCATTAAAATCCCCACCAATAATAAAAGGTTTATCTCAGGTTGCCAAAAATAATGAGATGAAATCCCAAAGCAGTTGTTTAGCTAATGTAGAATTTGAGCAATAAACATTTTTAAAATGATGAGAATAATTAAAGACAAAGACTTGGACGTGCACTTGAATAAAGTTATCTTTAACTTGAATGATTTACACTTGTATATTCTTGGCTTTCCACAAGATATACATTCCCCCTAAAGCACCTAATGATGGAGAAGAAATGAAGTTCCATTTTTTCGACTTGATGAATGGTTGGGAGCTCTCTTCTTTTAAGAATTTAGCCTCTTGCAGTATAATGAATTCTACCTCAAAAGACTCAAATTGAGTCTCAATGAGGCATCTCTTATTAGGGGAATTTAAGAACCTAACATTCCATGTAATGATTTCTTTATTTTTCATGGAGAACGACAGGTTCTAAATGATCTCATTCTCTCATACAAAGTTGTTTGAATCCCTGCTTTGATTTCTTCCTCCATTATTTTACATTTTAAGGTTTTTCTTCCCTTACCTTTGAGTTTCTTACTAAGTTTATTAGACTCTTGGTATTGATGTTGGATTATTGCAACATGAAAAGAAATTTGTCCAAAAAAAATTTCATACTAGATATCTAGTTTTATATTTTTTAAATCACTGTCTCCCATACATTACAATTAGTCATTGTTATCATTTATATCACACTAATAAAAGTCATTGTATGTGACATTATCTTGAATTTTGAGAACCATTCAATGAAATAATTAGAACATTATATGTTTAATTTAAAAGAAATATTTGTATTTGTAAGCATTTTGACATACATTCTAAGAATCTAAAACAAGATTGTTACCTACAAAAATAGGTGATTCTCTTTTCGACCCCTCTTGCCTCATGCCTTATATATGCTTCCATAATTTTCATGCATGTATAACAAATATCTTACTTTATGATTTGTATATACTTCTACACATACATGCATAGTAAGTAGATTTATTAACACTATAATATCTATAGAAAACAAAAAAATTGTTCCTTCTTCGAAGGATGCCCATACTCTAGTTGAAAGCTCCCATATTGGTACAAAGAGGAAAGATGTTGGCATAATTAGTGGAAGTTACCTTAATGCCTACCCATTGCATTTTCTAGTAATTTGTAAAGAATTATTAGTAATTCCTCTTATTGTATGCATAGGGAGAGAAGAAGAATTGTATGTGTAGGGCAATTACAACTCCAGCATCTAATGGAAATTCTCAAGCTTTCATGCTTTTATGGATGACTAGAATCTATTACTAGCTTCCCATTTTTGCATCAAAATATTTATGTATACCCGTAATGCACCTTTGATGATATCTATTAATTAATTATAAATTTAAAAAAATCTATTTTTCTTTTTACTTTTAAGAAAAAACATGAAATCCTAAGTTTTACATAGATGTTTCATTTTAGTATCAAGCATGAAAGATATTAGGAAAAACGGCATGTTGTTTAAGCCTTCACATTTTAACTATATAGTTTTCAAACTTCAGCTCTAGTGCATATCCCCTTTTTCAGTGGGATAACTAAAAACAAAAGTGGTTATTTCTAACAAATCCATATTTACTAGTTAGTTTTTGAATTTTAAATAAAATAAACCTTTTTTATTTATGAAGTTCTTTGCATTGACATTTCACAATTCACAATGTCTCATAATTTTTCTTTCACAACATCTTATAAATTTAATATTTTTTAAATAAATATTTTGCCAATTTTTTGCCCTTTTGCCTTTGATAGACAAAAGAAAGTAATGTGTTATTGACAAAAGAACATCAAATTAAAATCTTAAACAATTAAAAAATTAATTTTAATTACTTAAACAATTAAACCAAAAAGTTAAATTTTTAAAATTTTTAAAACAATGAAGCAGGTTCTATGAAAATGCCTACATTGGTTAAAATTCGAACTTAGCTATTCCTACCAAGCATTTTTCACAAGTCACCAAAAATATTGAATTTTAGTTGTTTACCCATTGTGTGCCAATGCCGAAAAGTTAATCCTAAGTGAAAACTAGATCATGTATAGGAGGTGGTCAACCAAACCCGGAAAAGGAATTTGAGGTCATCAATTTGATTCATCTACATATTCCCTTGATATACTAAGGATATTTCTAAAAACTATAAATACATGATCCATCTTAAATACCACATAACTAATAAATGGCTTGATTTTTAGATGATAATTTCAGTGATTCACATATATATGCATTTGATAAAAGATATTCAAAAGATCTTCAATGTGATTAACCTAACAATGAATTTGTAATAAAAGTTTCAAAATTGGTTAATCAAGAACAAGAGTAAAAGGTTGTAAGAAACAATGTCATTGTTTCTTTACTTTTATACTAACATGAACTAATATTTTACCTTTGTTTCTATGATTTTGAAAGAAAAGTTAACATCACAAGAAAGATAACATCTTAGGAGGGAAGGAGCCTAGCTATTTTGAAAACGGATGGCTCCTTTACAAAGCTATTAAAATGATTGAATGCATATGTTTTATTTCTAATATGTTATTGAAAAATAAAGAGTAGAAATATTCTTATGGAAGGAAGTTGCAATAGTTAATATTTATGTAATTATAATGCTATAATAGTCTTAATAGTTTTAAGACATGACACTTCTAACAATTTAATTATTAAATATTTAAAACGTAAACAAATATTTTGCAGAACTAAAATAAAAGATACAAAGTATAATATATGATAGGATAGTTTGAAAATGCATTTTGCAGATTCACATATATATGTTCTCCGAAAAGGACCATAGCATGACACCCACGAAAGTTTCGATCGAGATAATGAAATGAATGTTACAAAAGATGTTTAAAAGTTAGAGTTGAACCTATAGACAACATCCTAAAAGCAGGACATATATTATTACCATTGAGAAGTAGAAGAGGATTCTTTCTTGAGAAAACAGTGAATTTAAGAGAATATATAGGTAAGGTTGGTCTATTCATTTTCCTAATCCTTTTTTACACAAAATCATTCAATTTGCATTATTGTTTTCTCCTCCCTAATAAATTATACAACCCATTTGAATATTTGTATTTTTACCTCGCTTAAATGGGTTTCAAAAGATCGGCAGGGTATTTGGAAATTGCAACGTTGTATTTCTGTGTAACTTCAGTTTTGAGTATGCCATTTTGGGTTGTTTGTCTTGTCCCCATTATCATGAAGAATTTTGTCAGATGGTTCACATACCTGGACTATGTTTCCACGTCTTGCACTCAACTTTAGCTTCTGACAAACTCTGCTAACCTCTATGTCTTGATGGATAACCTTACCCGGTTCCAAATCTTTCAATTGGCAACTTACGTGGATGACGAGAAGCGTTGTACAATTTTGTTTTGAAATTAAGAAATACATCTGCCTATATATTTCAAAATCCTTTCATCAAACCTATTTCAGGCATATCCTGCAATCTTGATATTCCTTGAGATGTCATCTGGCTGAGACATTTCATTAAAAAATTCAAAACCTCGTCAAGAATACCATTATGCATATACCATATAATCTGTGCATTCCATATTCTTGACGCTCACGTACGTTGTGTATGTGAACAAAGTTTGCATACATGATTACCAAAGTAAGTCAAACTTTAATGTCTATTAAAAATATCATTTCTATCACGGATGATGGTTGTCCATACCTATTGTAAATCTCCCTTATCATCATACGATTGGATGATATTATATTCTATACCTTTGCGCCTACTCGTCGCACTGTGTGAGATATTTTCTTAACCTTTCTTTCGTTTTATTTTTTGCATATTCAAAAATCAATGTAGTTAGATAAATAAACCCACCAAATAGTGCCGAGACGATCTCTTTTTCCACATTTTGATCTAAATCTGTTCAAACACCTCTACGTAAGTTGTAACTCTCATCTGGCCCTTTGCTATATAGCGTATGTCCTTTTTTTCTTTCGAAGTTTTGAATGCATGTCTACAGCAGCTATCGCAGTTTAAGTTTGGACACAAATTAGTGATCTTTTATGTTTTATGATTGCCCAATTTTGTTCCGGATTCCCACTATGGTAGAGGTCAGGAAGGTGCGGGTCATTACTTGTCATTGTTTATTTGATGTTTTGTTTACTTCTTTTGATGCACGTCCTTTCCTCACTCCTTATGACCGCGGAGCATGGCAAGAAGAAACTACAAAATATGGTGTAATCTAGCATTAAATCTCTCCAAATTTTATTTAGATAAAAATTTCAAAACTTTTCATTAGAATAGGATTTATTTTTTAATCATTTATGTATTATGTGGGAATTCTTTGTAAGGACCCTCATAATATTAAATCAATATAATCCAAAAAATATGCATAATAAATGTATAAATTAATGTCACATGTTCAAATATATAAGATCAAAGATAAGAAATTAGCCTTCAGCACAAAATTAGAGTACACAAGCCAACAATAAGACTAAATATAAGAAAATATATAGCTTTATAATGGGCCACAAGGTCGAATACATTGGACACATAAAAAAAAACTATGAAGGTCACCATGGTAGAATCGTCCAACCTCTATCTCCCTAAAGCATACCATGGACAAGAAGGTTCTCAAAGTACGTATTCATCCTACCATGAAGTAGTTACAATTCTATGGAATCTTTCATGACACAAAAGATACCTAGCTCAACATGAGGTAGACTAACGATGGGATGCTAACAAAAGTAATGGAATTTGTGCAACATTAATTATCCACATTCTAATGTTATTGTAAGGATATCATAGGTACACAAGATGCATATAACATACATATGAAAATAGAAACAATAAGAGTATTAAGAGAATATAAGAATACAAATTAACATGACTATACATTTTCACATGTCTACTTTTTCAAGATTTGAATATAACTCCAACCACAATTATTTTAAGATAATCCACATAAACAATCAAGAATTCAATAAGTAGCATATATGATAACCAACTCAATAATGAATACATCCAAAATCTTAGCTATGAAGTTCATCAAAAGATATCATTTTCTAATACCCACATGTCTACATATGGGAGGATAAGATAAGATAAGATAAGATAAGATGATCCTATTAGAGTGGATCTCTCATGCCAAGACTTCAACCTACAATAACTTTCACAAAAAGAGAAAGAAACAAACAAATATTTCATCATATGAGATGATAGATTATGAGATGAATAATAATGTACATTGAACCTACTTTTTTAAGTAAAGGCTATGATGTGAGCATAAATGAGGTGCAAGGTTGGGCAAAACTAGCTACAAACTATTGTCACAAATATTAATATAGTTAAAAAAATAAAATATTAATAAAGTTTACCTAACCTACTACTAATTAGCCTAAGTTAAACTTAAGCTTGAGAGTTAATTACATTTACTACAACACCTCCCCTTAAGTGCAACTTAGGGAGTAAAAATATATAATACAAAATGATATGATGATGCAATATGGATCCTAGCTACAAGGCCATATTAGGTACCCATGTAGAACTAATCATGCAACTAATCTCTCACAAGCATAGAAAAGGATAAACCTCATGGGACAAAACTCCTCTCCAAAGAAGAGATATACAAATCATGTAATGATGAATTAAGTGATGAATTGAAGTCTCCATAATACCCCCAAATTGACATCCATCATGAGAATACAATACGATACCCCTCCAATGAAGGGAAAGATGGAGACAACATTGCCCCCATGATGAAGTATCCTAAAAAAAAACTTAAACATGTCAAAAGCACAAAGAAATTTCCTTAATGACAAATAATATATCTCTCCTTAGGAAGATGAAGATCCAAGTATGCATGTAGAAGACACTACATACCCATGAGAAAATGAGAAGAAAGAAGTCTCACAAATGAAAAAGTGAAAGATGAATCAAGTGCCTCTAAAGATGTCTCATCAAGAATAGGAGTATCCCCAATCAAGGAAGAAGAAATAGATGTGCAAGAAAACTTGAGATCATCCTCCAATAAACAATTTGTAAAGATAGGGGATGCCTCCTCAAGCATGTTCTTCAAATCTATAAAAGAGGAATGAGAAGCCAAGTCAGATAGACCTCCAATGAAACCATCCTGGAACCACAAATCTAAAAAACCAATGATGTCCTATTGTGTCGAAATATTGGAACCCATGTCAACTATAAGATCTGTTATAGTAGGTTCCCCTTACTAGAAGGAGACAAAGGAACATATGAATCATCATCACTAATATTGGATAAAAGAGTTAAGAGTACCAATGAAACAATGAAAGGTAAACACATTCGACTGATAATTAGCCCTGCCGAATGCAATAATATCTCTTATGGGATGACAAATGAACACTGAATCTTGAGTGAACTCAATTGTGTTGCCCTACTATGTTATATAATATACTGATTTGCGATTATGAGAAATATCACAAATCAAATTACACACTCTCTCTATATCCAAGAAACTATCATGAATAGAATCAACTTGCACTCAAGAGTCTTTCCTAAATTGGTGCTCAAAGATAATCCTTAATAAAGGTATCTAATGAATGGGAAATGTGAACTAAGGCTTCTAAATAAATGATGCATCCAACATCCCTAGGTGTAGGAGTGATAATCAAGGCATAAACATTTCCAAAATTCTTAGTAGATGTATACTCATATTTGCTTGAAGAAGAAGGCAACCTTGAAGAAGGTGAAATATGATGCTCATTAAGTAATTGCTGATTTCCTTCTTGTAACAATTAAGTTCATCATGTCCTTCTTTCTTACAAAAGCAACATGTGGTTTTATTTTTCTTATAATAATTTTATTCACTATGGCCAGGTTTTTTGTAATAGGTGCATTTTGGTTTCTCCTTCTTACGATTAGCCTATATAGAAGAGGTGGGGGAAGACACACTAGATTCTATCTTTGGATTATTCTTTCCTTTCCTTTTGGATAGAGTAGAGAGAAATGTATGTGACTTACAAATATCATTTTGATGAAGCTTTGACTATTCCCTAGTCAACTTATCACAAAAAGTCTCAAAAGATGGCATAAAAAATTGTATACCCAATCCATCCATAGTAGAATAAAAGGAAGTAGAAAAATAGTAAAAGACACTCGTTAACTTAGACAAAATCAAGAAAATACATTCCTTATGTAATTTTTCTCTCCCACAACCGTTCAACTAAGAATGAAAGGATTTAAATTTGACAAAATAATCCTCAATGAAAGGAAATGTAATAATAGAGAGAGTGGCTATTTGTGCTTCCAACTGCATAGCTCTAATTTCACAAATTTAGCCAAAGAGATCCTTCAGTTTGTTCCATACCTCTAGCGGTGTAGTGCATTCTTTAATGCGGAAGAACAAAGAGTCTAAACACATGCATAGAAATTAGGCCCATTACCTCCTCACATTTTCTTTGATGTGAAAACCTCTCAAATTCCCCGACAAGATTAGGTTGAGTGTCACTCAAGGTTGAACATAGCCCCTTTGACCAAAGTAAGTGTTGCATTCTCACTATCCAAATGTGATAGTTGTGTGGTGTGAAGATCTTGAACCCTAATTGAATCATGTAAGCCAAAGACAAAAAACTGAAACCTTAAAAAAAAAAAAAAGCAATGAAGTCAAGTGGACCAACAAATTGTACTCTAACTTCGAGATCCAAAAAGTGATGTACAATGGTCAATGCAAGCAAAATAGATGCTACCATGATGAAGGCATCAAAAAAATATCTTTCAACAATATATTAGAGTGTAGAAAGCGGATACTGAGAAATAAAGATATGCTCCTTAAAAAAAATAGCCACTTAGGCTTAAAAAAGGTGATTGGCACCTTCAAGCAAAAAATACAGGGTCGAGGTCGAAAAGGGCACAATTGGTGGTGGGTTCTCACTCCACACAAAAGTCACCACTGATATGTTAAGTCAATGATCAATCAACAATCAATTTATCAAAGTATGAGAGTCCCAATATGCAACTCGCAAGAACCTCCACAACTGAAAGCTAAGGGCTTGGAAATATTATGTGAGATTGTGCTCACAACACGAAAGAAGGGGCTAAGTTATAAAAGCATCAAAAAATATACCAACTCAAAGCATGTGTGGCAAAGTTCCCAAATACAAGGCCAAACCAGCTCCATAAGGGCCCACTGTCACTGCAAACATGGAAACCCTAAATAGCAAACCAATCAAACTCTACAAAACCAACCACGGGACTTCCCCACTAACGTATCTCTCCACCAATGATGTGGATGAAAAAAAATAGTAACAAAGGAATTAAGGAGGTCTACAGGGGTACTCGCAAAACCAGCGGTAAGTGGTCATTGAAAAAACAATATGGCCTCCAACAAGATAAACTCGCCCCAAATATACATGCACTCAAAATCACAGTCCCTCAAATATAATATCACCACTACACTGAAGCGGGAGAACCTCGAACAAAGACCAACTGGAATACGAGCTAGTAAAACAAGAGTGGCAAGGAGATAAGGGAGGCACAATCTGTAGGTGCACAGTCAACAAATCCGCAGTGAAGCTTGTGCGAGAAGCCAAAATAATAACTTCATATACGAAGCATGGAGCCTTGAATATAAATTCGTAGATGTTGGAGAGAATAATGAAACCTACAACTAAAGTCGTCTGTAAAGAGAATTCTCCGTGCGCCCAATCACAGTTAACAAGAGCGATATGACCAACAGAATTAGCTAAATCTAATGATCGATCAATGCACAAACAAAAATATTTCCACAGTGCTATAACGTGCGCAAAAATGATCAAAAATATTTGTGCTAAAAGGAATGCACCAGCAATGATGATATCACAGGAATCTTAAATCATTATCGTCGACGCAAAAAAAACATGGTCTGCACATTGAGAAATAGTTGGCTCCTATGTGATGAATATAAATCAATCACTGCAGCTAAAAACATAGGGTAATGCAAAAAAAACTTTTGGTCTCCTAAACAAGATGCCTGATCGTTAGAGCGGATAAAGACAATAGTGCATGAAAATGTAGTTGATTGGCTGCGAATGCAAAATTAGATCAACAGAATCTCGATCAACCAAATATAAGATACAGGCAAATGAAAAGACAAGATCGATAGGCGAAATAGAAATTTAAAAAAAAAATTCCAAACATAAAAAATCGATCAATAAGATTCTAATCTCACAAGCACTAATGGAAATTCTCACCTGGAAAGCAATGTAGGAAGAGAGGCTCTCATACAATGTTAGAGCTGAGCTCTCAAGACAAAATTTCAACTTGCAATAACTTTCACAAAAGAGAAACAAACAAACAAATATTTTATTAGATAAGATGATAGATTATGAGATAAACAATAATGTACATTGAATTTACGTATATGGGCAAAGGTCATATAGGCAAAGGTCATGATGCAAGCATTAATCAAGTGCAAGAGTAGGTACAATTACCGGTCAACTATTTTGTTAAATATTAATGTAGGTAAACAATAAAATATTAATAAAATTTATCTAACCTCTTAATAATTAGCCTAAGATAAACTTGAGCATGAGAATAAATTACATTTATTCCAACAGATCCACCTTTAATTGTACAAAATCATGTGTGATAATTAAAGAAATATTAACGTCTAAGATAGAGAGTTAAAACATGTTCTAAACTAACAAGTTATCTTTCTACAATACATGTCCCTTATCATTGGTGAATCATAAGCTACTTTCTATTAGTAAGGATTGCTCATTAAGTTAAGAACAAGAGCAAGCATTAGTTTCCTACATAACAAATTCTTACCCTAAGGTCCTTTTTCTTTATGATTCTATAAATTAAAAGAGAATAAAACCTTAGAGTTTAATCATACAAGGATCCTAAAGATTCATTCATTAAGAGTTTATTCCTTTTGTACAAATGTAGTTAATTTTATAAAAGAAAAGTTTCATATGTTATTACTAACCTCTTTGGAGTAATAAGAAGTTATAATTAGTTCATGATAGTTCAAAAGTTAAGGATTAATCCGCCACTTCATATAATAGTAGCTCTAAGTTCATTATTTCGAAAAAGGGAAGATACCTTCTATCTTAATACAACTCTATTTTTATATTAGGTCAAACATAAGGTATATCTATTATCTATTAATCACTAATATATCCCATTCACTCTATAAATCCACTAAATAATAAACATAAGCTTTATGCGACCTTATCATTTGATAGAATACTTTTCCTAGGTTTGCTAGATAATGCACTCTAAGTCAGAAGGGAAAACAAATAAATGTGTTAATGAACAATGGGTTTTACATCTATTGGTATAAGACTTTCATATAATGCAATTATAGATAATAAATATCACAATTGTATATAAATACTTTGATATTTGAAATATATATCATAAATATTTTCTAATTAATCAACTAGGTATACAAAAAATGTTACTTTTCTATCTAATGATCAAATAAATTTAAACAGTACTTGAAAATTCTCTAGCCATTTGGTCAATAAAATAGTAATCTATTTCTTGCTATAATGATGATCTATATTATCATATCTAAGGAGATCTTTTATTAGAGGAACCAAAAAATAATAATTATTCTCTCATTTTGTCGTTCAAAGAATAGTGGATGAGATAGAGATTAGAATTGGGCTTTATGAAGGTGCAACCTATGAAAAGAATGCATGTGGTCCGAAAATGGGAAAGAATACAAACGGTAACATTGTACACGCTAACTAAATAAGATCCAATGATAGCAATTGATAATGTGGTAAGGTGACAGAGACATCTACGAAGTCATTGTTAATGAAGATTATTTAAAACGTAGATTAAAGATGATCAAAACCTAGATGAGGAAATAATTGCTTCAGCTAGTGGAATTTGTAAGTTCTCCTTCCAATAGAATGTAAAAATTAAATATTGATAAGAATATTCAAGAAAGAATAAAGATAAGATAAATGAAAAAAAAACATTATTATTTCGTATGTTGGCATAATATCTAGAAAGGCCTAAGATGTTTCTAGAAAGATTCCAAAATTATGTTAGCCAAGATTATTTGTTTCTAGATGTTTCTCTATGTATCCAAGAAACCTCTATAAAAGAGACATTAAGTGGCAAGATGATTGAACAATCATGTAAATCATTTTTGTGAAGAAAAAAAGATCAATAAAACAAAAATCAGTATTTCAAGTAAAAATCAAAATTTTTCTTAAAAAATCAGTGTTTTTGTGTCTTTTATTTTTTAAGTTTTTATGCCCCTGCCCCATCAAAGTGGTATTAGAGCTTAGGGAAATGAAGAGTGGAAGATTGTTAGCTACTACAAATTTGGAAGATATTGGCAGGAAAGATTGCAGTCATTGGCAGACAAGGAACAATTAGTATGGTAAGGTGACATTTTATTGAGCTGCCACTATGAAAAGAATAAATCATTGTTAAAAGGATGAATTTGAAGTTTTCATATCAGATGTTAGTTTTTTGTTGAGTTATGGTTAATATTATTGTATAAAGAAGGCCATTTGGGTGAATCTAAGAAAGAGATAATAATTTAAAAATAAAAATAAAAAAATTCAGAGGTAGTTGAAGAAGGTAAATTAAGATCTATTATTTTCTAAAATGGTCTTGATTGTTGGTGAATATTGAAGATTATTGCAGTTAGAAGACATGCATTTCTAAAGTTAATCAGACAAGTGAAAAAGTTTGTGAGATCCAGTCAAGTAAATTCAATTTTTTTGATTCAATGGGAAAATTTGGTAAAAGGGTAATGAAGGAAAAAAATAGTTTGGAAGAATAATTAATGGATTTCAAGAAAGAATTCGCTAAAGTTGTAGTAGAAAATAGTTCTCTTTTGAAAGATTTGTGCAAAGCTGAAGATAAAAATAAAGAGTTAGAGGAAAAGTTAAAACCATTTGATGAGATTAATAATAGCAATGAAGAATTAGAACAAAGAGTGAAATTGGTTGAAAATTTAGAAGAGAAACTAAAACATTCAGGAGAAGCAAATAATTTACAATTGAAGGAAATCAAAACATTGAAAGATGAGAATGAATGTTTGAAGTCTAAGGCATTGGTATGTGATGTTTCATGTAGCACCGAAGATTTGTGTTTTTCATTTGATAAGTATGTTTTTTCTTAAGAAGGTTGTGATAAAGAATGTCAAAAAGAAAATGATAATGTTATAGAATGTAATGGTAATGAAATGAATGTTGGTTTGGAAATTATGAAGAGAATGGGTTATAAAGGTAAAGGAATGGGAAGGCATGAACAACAAATCAAGAGTCCAATTGAACCAATTATGAGACCCAAATATGAAGGTCTTGGATATGTTGTAGGTAAAGGAAAAATGAATATATATGTTACAAGTTCAAGTGAATTAGTTCAATGTATGAAGACTATGTAGTGTTCACATTGTAACAAGAAATAACATATGAAAGAAAAATGTTGGGATTTACATCCTTGTACCCTATGTGGGCTGAGAAATCATTGCAAAAGCATGTGCTCAAGTAAAGAATGAAATAATGAATATGTGACAAGTTGTATGAAAATGGATTGTGGATGGACCTATGGATCCATTTGGCAGAAAATTGCAGGTATAATAAAGAATTTGTTCAAGTATAAAAGTTTGGAGGTTAAATTTAATAGAAATCAAGCATGGTTTTCAAAAGACATAACAAATGTTTCAAGTAAAAGGAAATTAATTGGCAAGATGTCTATAGATGGTAAGCTTCTAGGGAGTTATAGATTGAAGTTTTGAACGATTGATGCAGTAGTTGAACAAAGACAAGAGAAAGGAATCATTAAGATTGATTTAAGTTAACAAGTAAATAAAAGATTCAAAAACAAAGGAAATTGAAAATGCTATAACATTGGTGGTGAAAATTAAGGAGTGGTGTCAAAATATGTTATTTCTCCCTCCAATAGAATGTAAAAATAAAAAATTGATAATAATATTCTAGAAATAATAATGATAAGATAAATGAAAAAAAATTACCATTTGGCATATTGACATAATATCTAAAAAGGCCTAAGATGCTTCTAGAAAGATTCCAAAATTACATCAACAATGATTAGTTGTTTCTAGATGTTCCTCTATGTATCCAAAATCTATCTATAAAAGAGGCATTATGTAATGGAATTAAGTGTCAAGATAATTGAACAATCATGTAATAAAACAAAAAGCGGGTTTTCTAGTAAAAGTCAGCTTTTTCTTAAAAAATCAATGTTTTTGTGTGTTTTTTTTTTTCATGTTTTTCATGCCTCTACCCCATAAACAACCAAGTTGAAATAGTCATCCATTCATGAAAATTTATAGAAACTTACATTCATATGTGACAATAGCAGCTACCATACCGATTTGACATGATATACATACATAGATAAAATATTTGTTACCCATTAAAATGCTCGTAAAATGGTAGAAAGAATTAGTCATACCATATATTCCATCTTGGTTTGAGTTACTTCTCCTACTCTGTCTCTTTCTTTTCCATACACATTGAGTGAGAGTACCCAATCAAGTTTTTCATGAGGCCCTTCAAGTATCTGCTCTGAATACTTGTCCATACCTCCCATTCCTTCTCCCCCTCATTTCCTTATATCTCTCTCTTTCAAGTCTCTCTTCCTATTCTTTGAAATGCCCTGATAGCTTGTGCATTATTCTTCCATCGACCATGGTTTTTACCATCCCTTCTACATGAATCTAGTTCAAAACCCAATATTTGATTCTTAAACAAACAAAGATGCATGTTACACAAATTTTCATTTTCTCAAATTGGAGTCACATCCAAAGAAAAATTTAGGAGGTCTATTTATCACTTGACTTCTACTTACAATGCTATATTTAGCCTTACAAATAAAATGGGTCATTTACTCTAGCCATTATTCAAACACTTCTCCATCATGAACAATTAAACTGAGGTTTTAATAAATGATTTTCAAATGCCAGAAATTATATATATATATATATATATCAAAAATCAATTAAATTACTAAATTTTAAAACTAAATAAATTGATAACTAAGGAGTTTGACATTCTCTTCTCTTGAATCAATTTTTTTATTCTCAGTCTCTTTAATCTTTGAGGTACCTTGTCAAATAGTTATTTTATTGTATCTATACATTCACCTTTCTATTTTTTTCATCAAACTAAAATAATGTTCAAGTCAATCTCAATTTGTAGTAACATAATTCACATAGTTCAACTTAAGTTTAAATTAATTTTCAAAGATCAAGTTATTTTACTCTAATCAGGTTGCCTATTATTCTCACTTTCAGAATTCTAGGAATATCTTATAAGTACCAAGAATTTGAGAAACCTTGGTGGTATAGTTTTCTAGAGACCAAAATATTTCATAGATTAGGTTGTTATTATTTTATGATCTAAAAATTAGTATACTACTTTCTATTTTATTTATGTGATAGGTCAAATGATAATCTTGTCTCAAGCATTGGGACATTCAACTAGGGCCTAGTGATATCTAAATGCGTATCATGAGAGTGAGACAAACTAGATATGTAAGTGGATACTTGTGTCTAAATAATATTAGTCAATACACAAAGCAACTCAAGGCCCTTACAATCTATGATGAGAAGGTTCCTTAGATTACCAATAATAGGGCATCTAGAATGGATAAATTTTCATATCTAAGAATCTTTTCAAAATCCCTCGAGTTCTCTTCCAAAGATTGTAACTACTCAAACATGACCCTAAGAGTACATTAATGATCCATATGAGGAGGAGACGTGGGACTAGAGTTCACCTGAGAATTTGAAGGTGGAGAGTTGTGATCTCCAAAAATATTGGGCTAGGTCTAGTAGGACTATATCAATTTCAAGGACATGCGAAATCTTAAGCTCCTTCTAACAATATTTCTATAGGTTTAGACTATGTCAAGAAGATCATATAATAGTATCACACAATACTATCTCACAAACCTAAGAAATAAGACAAGAGGGTGTGAGAAAATCAAAGTGTCTTCTAGATTTATTTTGAAGTGACTATCTTCTTTGAGAATTTTTCATTACAGGTAAGTTGGCATTGAGTTCACCAAAATGAGGAGTATGAAAAGTGAATCCCTACAAAGGATAATCAATCCCTTCAATTATTCATATTTCAATCCTCGACTTAGGTAAGCCTTTAGGTAACTATGACCTTCATGTTTGGCCATTAATTAATTGAATGTGTATTTTAATGGATCACAATATTTATTTGTGCTCATTAGAATTCAAAAATTGGAAGTAAGATTTTTAGATATCTTGTGGAAAAATTAAAAATCTCTCTATCACAAAAAAATATATGGCACATAGACAATAGAGCAATGTGTATCTTGTAGGGATAAAGAACCATAATTGCCATAAAAGATTCCCAAAAACCTATACAACATTCTAAAATGCTATATAGGATAGAATGTGACTAAAAAATATATAAAATAATTGAAAGGAAAAAAGTAAGTGAAAATAATCTATTAAAATAACAAGAGAAAGAGGTTTAGTTATCACAAGAAAAGTTGAGCATGTTCACAAACTTTGTCCAGGTAGCCCCTTCACTTGTACCTACACACATAAGATAGAAAAATAATATTGGGCAATTGTACAAGAGTTTGCCTCAATCAAACCCCTGATTGAATAATTCGACCTTCATAGACAACTTTGGAAAAGATAAAAGTGGAAGATATGAAAAAATGAAAGAACAATATGCTATCAAAATAAAAAAAATATATTCAACAACCTTAGATAATTTACCATACCCAAGTACAAGAGGCCAATAACTTGCAAGTATAAAGAAGCAACAAAGAAACCTAGAAGTCACATTAATCTCTTAAAAAAATAACAATACAAAAATAGGATATAATTATTAAAATAATAATGATGGAAAAATAGAGTGTTGCGAATTGGAGAGTCCAAGAATGAAGATTTTGAATTCTTGAGAAGTTGTGAATTCTATCATAAAGTTAAAAGATGTTCAAAGACTAGAAACTAGAGGCAAAAGACGAAGCTTTAGCACTATCAAATGACCCTTAAAATTGTTGTAGGTTGGAAGAGGTGTTACATTGTCCAAATGTGATAAGTGCAATGTCCTAACGACTAGCACAATAACATATTTTTGATGGAAGATAGTGCATGTCATGTGGAAGTCCATACTACATGCATATATTCAAGTATAAAATAAACCCAACAAACAAGAAATCGAGCATATGAAATTTGGAAGATCTTTTTCAAGATTAGATTATGTGGTTGTTTTTGCATCAATTTTTCTAATCATGCTCCATGATCCATCATCGGGATAATTGAGTTCTATCAAAGAGTAAAATTAGAGAATAGCAAACCAGGCCATATTAAAAGGAGGGAGAAATGAAAAGTGACATAAGGGATGAGGTGAGAGGGACTAAAACTAAAATTTAGTGAAATGAAAAATTATTAAGTGGAATAGTTAAAATTAATAATTTAAGCAAAAACTAAATATATTCAAAATAAAAAAAATTATATAGAAGAAATTGATATAAAAAATAATATTAGTGAATCAATATAAAAAAAAACTATGAATTTTAAATGCCTAAAAAAAGGCCTCCTTTCCATTGTAGAAGCTACTTTGATATATAACACTTTCCCTCTACTTATCTTGATGGTTGTTGAAAATCAACTTCCTCAACTTGGTGGTCAAACGATCATCATAATTACCTAATAGATTTTCCAACTGATTTAGATAATAACTCTTTAGATTAGGTTATGCTCCCCCAACTCAATCGGCTCTTGTAGCTCAAGACCTTAATTTTTGTATTTTTCCTTCATAGCTTGATGTTGACTTTGTCTAGCCATCAAAAAATAATTAAAAAATTGTTTGACAAAAAAGATTTTCAGCAAGTTTTTAAATGAGGTGATTTAGTTTAAAATATAATGAGCATGCTACAAAACTAGGTCAACATGCAAAACTTGATACCCTTTGGGAGGGGCCATTTCACATTTCAAATTGTAAGGAGAATAATGACTTTGAATTAGAAAATTTAGGAGAAGCTTTGTGGATTCTCGTGAATGGAATGCACCTTAAACATTTTAACTCGCTTTTGCATTTCAAATTTAAGCTATGTAATTACTTTAAATATGTAAAGTTTGTGCAAAACATGTAAAAATTTGTATAGTTTGAGCCATGAAATGCAAAACGTAAGAGCCATGTAATGCAAATCAAAATGTTATATTCATTATATCATGAAATATTTACAATATGACAAAAGTAGCTCTTAGACCTATTCATAAGTATAGCAAAAGAGAACTCTAGCAGAGATGTCAATCAATCATCATCATCTTCATCATCAAGAGAAGGATGAGTAGTATGGGGAAGAGAAAGAATAGGAGGAAACACGAGGTCATAGAATTTAGTGTACCATTCCATGCTATAGATTGGCTCTATGTTCATGCATCTCACCAGAACCCTGCAAGCAGGGGATGACTTCTCTCTATGATAGTTCATTGTGGTTTTTTGAAAACAACTAAGAAAAGGCAATCAAGGCACCAATTCGTCATGGCCAATATATCATTGGAGATCAGACAAAGTTGGTATTCCCAAGCCTAGTATCGCTATATCCACTACCTCTTCAAGCCTACCCAGGTATTGCTTGGGAAACAACTCCCAATTGAGCTTAAATATTCCATACTTAGATTTTGAAAGATCTAACAAAGAGTCCATGAATTTAGACATAATATCTATGTTGACCTTGTACCTATCTACCCCACTAATGAAATCTTCACCCAATACCCATTTGATAGCAATAATAGCTATAGTGTGCTTAATGCTAGTCATGCACATGAGTCCATTATCATTAATTTCTCCTAAGAAAGCTAATTAAGGCTTCCTACTTACTATTCTAATTGGAGTATCTGTAGTCACACTCTTGTGATGCAAATCTTACTATGTATGAGATGTGTTGCCTCATCCTAAGCCCTATTTATAGACCTAGCTAGGTGTGTCAAATTGCATGTGGTACATGATTCTTGTTAGAATTGTGATTTGAGAATTTGACCAAGTTAAAGAATCCATCATGTGAAATAAAATGGCAAAAAGTAGTAAGTTAAAGGTGACAAACTCAAAATATGCAAATTATCCAGGCAAATGCCAAGTTTCCTACCCTGACAATATGTTAAATATTGAAAAAATAAAGTAATAAATTATTGAATAAAATCAACTTGCAAGTAGATTTTAAAGCAAGGCAAGTTAATAAATTCATACTTTTTCTTTGAGGCTCAAGTTTCTAAAGGGTGGCTTGATGAAGTGTAGTGATCACTTACCATGATGAGGTGTCTTCCTTTCTGGAATATGGAATTAATTGAACACGAGTGGCTTAGCTAGTAGAATGCATTGGTTAAAGGGCATAAACCAACTTTTTTTACTTAGAGTAAAGTAAATAGAAAAGAAAAATTAAGCATGTAGAAAAAAGACTAAGTCCAAAGTGCAAAGATTCAAACATAAGGCTATGAAGTTTCAAGGTTCAGAAAGAAGAAACAAAGCTAATTAAAGTTGTCTATTTGAAAATATTCCCAATATGGTAATATGATTTTCAACTAGTGCTAACCTTGCTGAACCATCCACATCATTGCCCTTTAGTGATATTTTCTGGGATGTATCTTAAGCCCCTACTCGAATGCTAGAGAAACTAATTTGGGTGAATACCAGAACCATTACAAAAGGAACACACAAAACTCATCTTTGGTGGCAAAAGATTCTTACAAAATTCACAACCATATGCTATGTTCAAACACAAAATGCCTTTAGGAGAGAGCCTATGCAAGAATGATGAAGAAGTTATCAGAAAAGGAACTAGAATCTTTAGGGTTCTAACTTAGGTATTGTAGTGTTCTGCAGTATATGGTCTCAATGGTATACCCTTGCCCAAAGCTTGTAGACACCTATGCCTTGAAATTCAACCCAGATTTGGGTATAATCTCAAGAGAACACCTCAAGGTGATCATTAGTGTCAATTCTATAAGGGATATGTGTGTATCTCTTTTCTATCATCGAAGGTAGATATGTTCAATAAGAAAAGGCTGGCAACCTATTGGCATAGTAAAATTGATGTCATGAGATTTTGTAATTATGAATTGAAGAGGGATAAGAAGGATACACAATTGCCCAAATTCCCTATAGCTTTAAAGGGTTTCAATCTAGATTTACAAGATGTTTTCACAGTGCTTGGTTCTATTTTTTATTTTGACCAAGATGATAAAGTGGAGGAATTTCAAATGGGTTTAGCATTCAAGCTCAAGAAGAAAAAGGGTCTTTTTCAGTATGATTTCATAGAGGATCTTGGAAAGAGAAGAATCACACAGCTGAATAAGTACGACAAAGAATATAAATTTAGGTAGCCTTCCTATATTTTTTCTTTAGAATTCATCCTTTTTCAGTCGGTATCTAGCCCTATCTATAACTAATGAAAAGGGTAATAGGAAGCATGTTTCCATGTCGAGCCATATCTTCTCTACGAATCATGACTATTATGCCTTCTCTGACATGTTCCTAACCTTAATCATACAAGACTTCAATAGACAGGACCAAGGTCTCCTTACCAAAATTATAGGGCAACAAAAGAAATGGATGCAAGATAGTCAGCCTCTATGCAACTGGTTCTTGGGTGAGAACTTCACACTCATTAGAATGCATGGTTTTTTTGAAGAATATTTTTGAATCCCAACCTACTTGACCGATAGGACCCTCACATTAGAAATGTTTAGGCAACTTTCAGTCACTGATAAAATAGATGGAGCCAAAAAGCATAAAACTAGTGTTTATAAATATCTACTTATACTAGGTTTGATCATGTTGAAAAATAGGATTGTGGAAGTTTTATTTTCAACCAAATTAGTTTAGTTGGGCCTTGTTGTCATCTATGACAAATAGAACTACGATCATGATGGATACCTACCTTCCCTAAAGATTTCTTTGACTCATTCTTTTTGACCCTACTAGGAAGCTGAGTGAAATCCATTAGAGGTGGATCCAAGCATATATGTGGATTTAGATTTTATATCCTCCACTAAAAGACCACCTTGGTTATCCTTTTATGTGCCTCCAACATAAGCCAACCCGATAATATTGATAGAGCCCTAAGATGGAAGTTGCTTGGATGGTGATAAAGTGAAGAAAAACTTGTTGCAATCTAGACATTTCAACAAGAGGTGCATGACTTCAATTTTAATTTACAAGGTCACCCATTGAACAATAAATTTGATGAAATATGTAATGGAGAGAATAATGACACCTCAAATGAAAAATAAAAGTGCTAGGAACAATAATAAAATCGTAAAAAATTAGAGACAAGGCTTTCAACAAGACCATTAAACCTCAAGTGGCAGCAACCTGCATAGGAATCTGATAATTGCAGACCCAAAAGTTGAGGATAAGGCCTCAATCCATGTGTCAACCTCACAGGTCATTTAATATTATCAGCTCATCACCCAAGAAGATGAAAATAATCATTAATATTTAGAGAGAAGCTATAGAGAAAACACCTACTTGTCTCCAAACCCCAACAACTCCTACTATATGGGTAAGGTTATCTCCCACCTTACTCTCTTCTCATTTCTTGGTCTATTTAGTAGCACCTTTGCCCCCTTTCTCTTTTCTTGGAGTTTATGTCAATATCTCCACTTTTGCATCCAAAACAAGGTTTGTTCATTCCCCCTCACCTACTCTTATGACTAGCCTAGTCTTTCTTCCTATACAAGTGCCTCCACCACTTATCACTTCAATTATTTAACATTCTATTGTAGTATCAATAAAGTCTATTGAAGCATCATTAACCCCTACATGACAGCTTATAATTCCCCTTTTTCTCCTCCAATATTGTCATCCAATTTGAGCCCCTTGGTCACAATTGTGTCTATGTGATATTTACAAAGTATTACTCCTTTCTCTCCTTCAATGTTGAATTTGTCAAAGTAGATGCAATTTGAATCTTCCATGGTTTTGATTCCCTTTGGTCTTCCCATTGGGACTCCCTTTACTAGTCATTATATTCAATCCGCATCTGAGTTTTGGAATAAAGCTAGTGCAACTAAGCTCCCACAAGGAAAGAGAGCATAAAAGAGATTAAAAAAGGATTTTTCTAAGCCTACCAAACCAAGCATGGAGACTATTTTTAAAGAAACACACAAATCAATAATGTTTGCATTGAAGATCCCTAATTTCACAAAACTTGAAGGATGGATGCAACCAGAGGATTATAAAATCTATTCTACAGAGATAAATTTAAGCTATCCTTGCCCACAAGATAAAGTAGAGATCATGGAGGAGACCCAAAATATGGTAACTACATATTTCTTAAAGTTGACCTGGTGAGTTGAGAAAAGGGAAAAGAATCAAATATTGTAAATAATACAATCGATCATCTAAAGTCAAAGGAGAAAGTAAAAGATGTAGATATTTCTTGCCTATCCAAGGAGCTGCATAAGACTCCTGTTATATCACAATACAGATAGGCAAAAAGAGATAAACTTTAGTAGGAGTTGAATAAATCTATGGCCCAAGTTCAAAAATATTTGCTATATCATTTTTGTAAGAGCTATATCATTGATGATATCTTGTCTATTATTTTCTAGAATGACATTTTGCTCTCACTAAGTCCCAAACATTGAAAATCTAGCATATCGTCATAGTTTGGTTAATTGTTAAGTTTGTCTCATACCATTTTCCTCAAACATGAAGAGTCAGATTTGGAATCTTATAGGTCATCAAGTGAATCACAATTGGTTCCCCATTAGTTTAACTTCTCATAAGGCTATTTTCCTATACTATAATTTTATAAGTCAAAAGGCTACATATGATGGTAGTGTCTTTTTTTCTTTCATACAAATACCTATTGAGCTATAGCTTTTCTTTTAAACTCCTCAATAATTTTATACTCTTTCTATGTATTCATTTCATTTAAGACTAGAATGGCTATCTACTTTACCTAAATTCCAAATTAAAGTAGAGATATTCATTCATCAACCCAGCTAATTTAGTTAGCAACATTACTTATATTTCTTTTATTTGAAAGGACAATAGTACGTTTGTTATCAAATATTTGATTCAATATATTAAATAATATTAGAATTAATCATAGTGATATATTATTACTCATCCAAATCTATTTATGAACTAGTACATCATATTGCACAGTTTGGGGCATCACTTCAATTGTTTTTCTTACTATAATAATTTATCTACCACAATCAAAAGAATTATGGGTATACCTTGAACCTATTCTCTTAAATGAGGGTTCTATTCAATAATAGTTTTCTACATGAATAGGTACTATTATAAATTTACCAAAGTTATAACTTAAACTTTATCAACAATATAGTTAATAATCTACTAAATTTAGTGTTTCTATTTAGGGATGAGATTTGCATAATAATTTTTTATTACAATCACTCCTATAAAATATTAATATTGTAGTAGTCAATCTTAAGATTATATATCTCAGATTTCTCACCCCCCCCCCCCTAACATATCACCAAGAGGTACCAATAACACTAAAGAGATACTCATCTCCATACAACATTTGAAAACATTGAAATAATAATTACATAATGTCAAGTCAATATTTATTATAGAAAATACTAGAGAAAGATAGTTAAATTATTATAAATATCACATTGGTCTCTAATATAAGTGATCTTCTATTAAAATTTACATCTCTATTTATTTATTTTTCTTTCATTTACTATAATAGCTATAATTCTAATTTATCTTCATTTCACATATTCTCATAGGTTACAATAGTTATATTTGTAGCTATTGATACTACAAAAATGTCACATATAGAATAATGCGAGCCTTTAATTCATTTATAGCTGAGTAAATATATACAAATGATTAGGGATTGTACATATTAAGATTTATCCATCGAATATAATTTATATTTTTAGGTATTTCCTATTACAATGCCCTACACATAGTGAATGCTATTTTAATTTTTCTAGCTTCTTGTGTTATGCCAACATATTATTACAACCTTATCATAGAGTACTTAGTTTATAAACCTAAAAGGGGATTTAAATAGTGCTATTTTCCTTATATTTATTTCTATTTATATTCCTATATTGACCTCATTCCCTTTAACTTGTTGACATTTGGAAGAATGTATTCTGATTTTCCATCTAAGAGGATACAACTCTTATTCACTTCATCCATTGATTTTTTGAATTCATCATAATACCTATTAATGGTGTATAAATCATTAGTAATTCTCTACCATTTAGCCTTTGGTGTAGATTAGATGGCTTGATATAAACTAATGAATATTCTAATACACTAAAGAGTAGTGTAAAGTTAAGGACATTCCCTTTTTTCTATGCCATCTCCTCTCAAAGATTAACATTAGAATTATTTTATGAACTAAATATATAACATGTAAATCTATTGTAGAATGTACAATATGAGCATAAAAGTACCATGTTTTTCTATTAAAATTCTTGGTATCCTCTTTAAAATGAGTACAAGTCTAGAGGAAGGTAAGTAAGGCACTTTAGCCATACATATTTTTTTGTTTCAAATTAAGATAAATCCTCTTTTATTTAAAGAAGTACCATTCCTCTACATTTAAGTTATAATTACTTCATATTTCATTTCAGCAATTACGAATGCAATATAATAATTTAATTGGCCCTCAACTACACAATAAGTGATCTTCAATGTTTTAACAGTTTTATTTTGAAGTCATGCCAATAGAAGAAGTAAATATCTTCATTTATGTCATGAAAATCCCAACCCTAATCAATATAAATCAACCCTAAATTTACCATCTATAAAATCTCATATGATACTCATTATTTGTACTAAAAAATAAATCATAAGGGCTTTATCTTTGAATACACAATAACACTCCTTAGCCAAACACATTGAAATATCTATTCATTACCATCTCAAAAAATCTAGCAAGGCTATAGGAAAATATCTAAAAAATAAGGCTTTCTCTCCTTCAATGCATAATGGCATCAAGAGACCTCAAAACCCCTAGCCATACTCTCGAGTAAGAAAGGCACATTACTTGTCATGAAAATTTAAGGTGATAGCTTGATAACATGTCACATTCACTCATGATATAACAAATATTTCTATCATTCTCTCTAACCTAACTTTATTAAGGATTAATACATGAACAAGCAATCTACACCAAAACTAATAATAAGAAGAAAGAAATGACTTCTCTCTCTAGAAGATTTAACATGACCTCCATATCTTTATAAAATATCCTTCCTTTCCTACTCTTCTAATTAGCCTCTCTTCTTTCTCAAGTCAAATTTATTTATAGGGAGAAATGGGTAATTGTCTTAGCTTCAATATTGACAAGATATATAGAGATTTCAACCCTAAATGCTCTCTTCCAAACCCTAACTCATCACTTTGAAAAAAGGTGGGCTTTTGAAGGGTCTCATCAAGCCCAAAGGATATTATCATATCTCCTAAAGGTCCTTAACCCCAAGGTATTGATTCTAGGGAACTAATTTTGCACTAGGATCTATAAAATAGACTAAACAATACCTTTAAAAGACCCTTATAGATCCATGCATGTTTTGACCTAACCTAAGCATTTCAAAATCCTAATCCACTCTGTAATCAAATGACTTCAAATTGTGTTCCCTCTTAAAAATTGACTCTTGATATTATCACCCTTAAGCGTTTTATTTATATTCCTTCATCCCCTTCTATGGAAAATAGGTTACCCTTGCAACATCATTTTGGAGTATCTGATTAGGTATAGTTCTCTCTCCTTCCTTTTATTTGCACATCGTCTTTCCTACATTATACAACCACAAATGTAGGTAAATTATACTAATAAATCATATTATTTTATATCTTAATTCTAGTAGTTCTACTTGTGAATTATGTATTGATCAATTCTAAAAAGTTAGAAATTTAATTCATGCACATAAACGATTATCTATTAGTAAAATTGTTAATTCATCCTATAAAAAATTTAGATATTATAACTATTTCAATTTCATCATAATCAATGAAGATAGATAGGGTAAACATAGGGGTCCATAACTAATGGAATTATCTCACCATTACTAGTTTAATTTAGCTAATTATTTGACATATACAATAGTCAAGTTTGCAGTATGTTTTTATGATGCGGGGTCTTACAATTTTAAATATTTGCAAGTTTAAAATTAAGTCTAACAAACTCTAGTATAGCCAATTTTGAGCTTACCTCTTTAACATTAATCAACTTAATTAGTCATTGTGACATCAGAATAGGAATGAGCACCATCATAAAGTTAATTGATAGTAAATCTCCTTCTATAATTAAAAATTATTTTTTTACCTCAATGTAAAATTTTATTTTTAGACATCAATCTTATAATCATAACTCCTTTTCCTCATTGTAAGTCCTAATTATCATGATGTTACATGCATATTAAGTACTATAGATTATTGTAGACACTCTTACACATGAGTTATAAGAATAGTTCTTAAAAGTATTTATAGACACAAATATAAATAATTACACATGACATGATGCATAAGTCCTAAAATAAGAAATCACATTTAAGGAGAATACATAGAATAGTGAATAATATATAATTAAAATTATGACTTGTTAGGTGCAGGAGGCATCCAATTAGGACTTGTCAAGTAATCTACAATAAGAGTCAAATAGATCTTATTCATTCATGAAGATAATACAAGGATTATTAGCACTAACACCTAAAATTTCTCTATAGAATATATAAAACTATAATATTTCTATAACATATATAGAAATTATATAAACCACATGACTATACCATGCTATCTACTTCAATAGCTAGAATCCATATTGAAAAAAAAATTAAAAGAACTTCATAATAAAAAAATCATATTAAATTAGAATACTAAAATTTATTTGAAGAAATGTGAGAATTAACTTCACGTAAAATATGAACCAATCAGAACTACTTGAAACCTTATTTGTAAATAGATTTGTTATTATTATTATATCTCCAAGAGCAACCCTATTTTCCAAAAGGAGAAGTAATAATTTACCAATTGTTTGAGGGATTGATATAAGATAGTGATATTCTTCTACATTTAATAAGGGCAGCTCTCTCTTATGATTGAACATGAATTTTTTAGTGTATTTTAACTAGAGTTAGGAAAGGGAAAAAATAAAGAAATATTACTAAAAAATCCCTAGATATAGACACACAAATACAAGCTAGGATTTCATAGACTTAATAAATATAAAGAAGAATTCAAAATAAAATAAAAATATATATTCCTAGATTCATATTATTAATGAAAACAATAAAGATGTAGCTATATCAACAAAGGAAAATTAGATGAAAAATCATAGACTATGAGGTAAGTTATCTTAATGCACTTAGACCAATATACATATCTATTATTACTATGACTAATACAAATTTTATATAGCTTATAAGTGTTGGAACAAATAACCAATGGATTCCATGACAATATAGAGATATTACTTATTCAACACGTGGTAAGTAAATTATGATAACTAAAACAAAGTCTACTAAACACATACCAAATGCAAATTTTATTATCTTTACAAAATTTTACAACTTGAATTTACCTATGTTTAAAGTTCAAAATGAAAAACTCATATATATATATATATATCCCATTTCTTCTATAAATAGAAAAAAAGAAAGAAAAGAAAATGGAGCCTTCCTAAATGTTTAAAAAAAAATCGTGAATATATCATCCCAACCCATAGATAACATATACTACTACCTCTATTTAAGATTTTACAAAATATTTAATAAATTATTACAGTATTTTTAATAAGCATGCATCTCCAAGTAATTACAAAATATTTTTTAAACATTAATATATCCAACTTTATAATAAAAGTTGCAGACTAATGGCTACCATGGCAATATGTCAAACTAGGTATACCTATAACTAGTCAAAATATCTCCTACATTGGCTATACGATAGCATATCTCTACAAAATTTAATAATTTGACGCAGTTTGTTTATGTTTCTACACTTTGGGTGAATGTCTACCAAGGAAATTGAAACTACAACATCTTCTATAAATCCCAGTAGCATTATGCTCTGATTGATATCCATAACCTCTTTTAGCACAACATGTTAGCACAGAGCAAGGAGGACATTGGAAGTGTTGTGGCTTTTGGAGCTGCATCTGCCAGATGCATTTGCTTCGAAGTTTTTAAAGCTTTTTCAACAAATCTATTTTCCATATATGTAGACTAGACTTCACAGAGTTTAGCTTTATACAAGATAATTGCATTAATTTTGGAAATCCTGTATGTTTTTCAACAAGAACATTCTGTGCATATCCAATAATCATTATACTATTATAGTCCATGAGACGAAACTCCTTTGAGGTATTTTATTCAAATATGTTGCGTGCCTTGTTTAAATCATTTTCCTTATATCACTTTTCAACCAAACGGCTATGTGTATATCATGTGCTCATTCCATTCCATGAGATAGCATCTCTTCAAGGTATTCTTCTAACAAAGTTCCATGTCTTTACCTACATTCTCAATTTGTATCTATATTTGCATGCAGATCTTCCAGAGCAATAGTGACTTCATCATTTATAAAATTGATTTGCCTTTCATTCATTGATGGACATTAAGAACCTAATCTAATGCTTCCATTTTGGCACTTGCAATTGTACCTCCCTGACAATTTCGAAATCCATTTGTGCATCTAATGATCCTGGCGGCCATGATAGTACAACTCTTTGAAAGATTCTACAAAATGGTTCATGTGCATACATATAGGGGAGGTGAGTCAGAGGAAAAGAAGTGTTCAAGAACCTTTGACGTATTCTTAGTTCCGTTTAAGGTGCCGATCAAGTAAGCAAAACGTGAGTTCATAAATAATGTCCGGACTTCTACTGTCTTTTGGAACTATTGGGGGTTACACGCTTATTAGAAACTGTCAAGAACTGTCAAGGCTCAGAGGTGAATTGCGAATTATGGAAGGTTCTCAGAGTTCCAGAGTAAAACGGATATTTTTTATTTTTTTAAGATTTTAATATAAAGAGTTTCCAAAAACTATAGAATATTTTTCTAATGTGATAGTTTTACAAATATTTTTAAATTTCAATAAATATTCTAGATTTTGACATTCGAAGTTTCGAATCATCAAAACTTATCAATAATTCCTCAAACTATTTAAACTCATGAACATGTCTTGAGAAATACAAGGCAAATCTACCAGCACGATAAACAAAGGACCATGCACAACTTATTCAATCTCGAAGTGGAAGATTTTTCAATCTGAAAACCTTCTGCATTAGAAAAAAAATCCACCCAAAGATATCCCCATAAAATTATTTGTACCATCTTTTGTGAATATTGATATTAATTATTTCCATAAATATTGATAATGTGCATAGCTACTCGTAGGATTTTGACTAAGACAATAGATGATCCTTCTGTAAAATGTTAAGACACTCGTCATTAGAGAATGATTAAGGATCTTTTTAACTATGAGGTACTCACCACAAGACTTTTGACTTAAAATTTTAAACATTTGTGAGTTCAAAAATAAGTCTTATAAACCCCAAGCTAGCCGTTTTGAACCACCTCCTTAACATTAAAGAAATTAATTAGTCCATTTTGACATTAGAAGAGAAATCAGGAATATCATAAAATTAATTGGTAATAAATCTACTTTATAGGATTGTGGCTCTATTCAAAATGACTAGTAGGTTAAAAAATATGCATTCTCATAAGTTGTTGAAATAGTAATGAGTGATCACAAAACTATAAGGATAATCTTAAAGGGCGTGTTCACATAATATAAAAGGTTAAAGTTTTCAAAGAACGAAAGTTAGGGTAAAAAAATATAAGTATTGGTCTTTTGAATTTAATTATCACATATAAGAGATTGTATAGTACCAAATGCCATTGAAATCCAATGAAATATATCAATGAAAAGAGTATAAGAGGCTAATAGCATAAATTTGAAAAAATTATTTTCTAAGTGTAAGAAATTGAGTACTATATCCCAAAGATTGTAATGATATGATACATGTTCTAGGGACAAGTGTATAGCATCATATATTTTTTAAAAATGTATTAATATTTAAATTGTTCATATAGAATTATGCTACAAGTACAAAAGGAATCACTTATTTATGTTTCTTCTATAAGTTAAAATAATCAAGTACTAAGTAACAAAATAGAGAGCCATTATAACACTTCTTAGATCAAATGTTCAAATAGGTTAAATAGGATAAATTGAAAAAGTTGTACACTAAAATTATAAGGTGAAGGGTAGATTACAACAATATAGTAATCAAGTCCAAACTTTTTTTCTTAGATTACTAAACATGGATGAATGTTTTCCTTAAAAATTAATAATATTAATCAATTTAATTCCAAAATAGTTATATTATAGATATATGGTAAAAGTGTTAAATAGTGAAAATTCAAAGATAAAATGGACAATATAATGAGGGTGTTATTAATCATAGTGAGGTATATATATATATATATATATATATATATATATATATATATATATATATATATATATATATATATATATATATATATATATATATATATATATATATATATATCTGTGTGTATGTGTATTATTTAGTACTTATGAATGAATATGCTGAAAAATATTTTACAAAATGAATTCTTGTTTTTCATAAGGTAAAATAGCTTTTGAATGGGCCCTAAACCCTTTACAACGACCAATAGATGTTGACTAAAGATAATCAAACAAGGAACAAACCAGTAGCAACAGAATAAAGAAAAATAGGGCATGAGCCTAAACCAACCATTTGTAGACCTTTTGGAATCTTGGCAACCTGTATATCCCTCTACATGATTTTTCATGCATGTACATAACCTCTTTAATCACTTGAGTTAGATCACCATCATCCTTAAACAAGCTACGAGTCCTAGAGGAAGGCCCCTATGCCTTGGATAAAACTTGCTTCCCAAAACCACCAACAAGAAAAACAACCTCAATTTCAGCACCATCAACATCATAATTTATCATTAATATTTTTCTTTCCCTTCCCCAACGCTTGAGAAATTTCATTTAACATGCGGAGACCAATATAATTCCTCTATATACCCTCCTTGCTAACACCAACCATAATATTAAGCTTACTATCTAGCTTGGAAACCAATCTTCCATCCACTAAGGAAAATTTTGGTTGCTAGAGGATAATAACCATGAAGCCATTTCAAAAATGGAATGATCCCAGTGACCATCAATTTAGTCAAAATTGAGTGCATTTTCCTCCATTCCTCACAAGAATTAAGTCCACCCAAAATCTATCCTCCCATAGAGCTAGTGTGACCACTACAACAAGAATAAGGTACATAAAAAGGATGAAAATGGTCAGAGAAAGAAATAGAATTACATAGAAAAATGATGGGACCAAACAAGGATAGGATAAAACAAAAAACACCCACAATCCATGCAGAGTGTAGAGAGAGGGGACAAGGAGTAATCATTAGCTATAAAGGATGATCAATCCATGAAATCTCATCATAAATGTAATAAGCATCAAGAAGGATCTTAAACCTCCAAATCCAAAGAAGAAAAAATAAGGGAATAATAAAAATACCAAAAGGCCAAAAGTCCAAAAGGCTACCATATTAACAATCACATGCATCATTGAAAATTAATGAAATAATCTAAAGGGGAAGAGGGTCTTTCATCTCCCACAAAGGCCTAGAGTCACTAACGATACCAAGCTTAGCAAGGTCTTGAATAATGAATATTTGTTGTCGTTTTTAAGATCAACATTAATTATAATCACTATTTCAAAAATTAGGTGTACCTATTCTCTTATCTCATATGAGATTTGTTAACACAATTATAAAATTTTTTGAGATTAATTACTACTTAATTAAATTAATTTTATTAGCCTAAGTTTTCTTCTTAGAGTGTAACTCTTTATAAATGGATGTATTATTATTTATTTTTATTTCTATTTTATTTAAATAAATTTAAGGGGAAATGTTCTTGTTTCTAATTAGATTTGAATTGCATGTAGGGTGGTGCTACTAGCTAGATTGCAATGATAAATTATACACCTCACAATTCTTGGGTAGTACAAATTATACCAATTTTAGCACCTCTTGTTCTAATTTGTTTTAGAATTCTATTTAGACTATTTTTTAGTCCTTGTAGTTAAAATGTGAAAACTAATGTATTTATTTATGTTTTCATATATCATCTCTTAAATATTTTTAAATGATCTAGAAATGTTATAATTATATTTTCATCTAGATCAGTATTTTTTACATTGTCAAATAATATAGCTATATGAATTTTGTAAGAGTCAATATTCTATTTGTAATTGATTCTAGGCTTCAATATGTACAACCAATTCCCAATATTCTTACTTCTTTTATGGCTATAACTTTTTCCTCTAGTAGTGGAGTTGTGTGAGAAAACCTCCATGATTAACTTACATATAGTTTCCACCAATTCAAAATTTATAGCCCTCTGTTAATGTCTTTATCATTATAAAAGTGTGATTGTAATTCTTTTGATATTTTGAATAATGCTATAGTATTTTCTATCATTTTATACATCTACCACTATGAAATCTATAAAGGCTCTTTATTTTTATTCACATTTTCCCTAAGGGATTACCACTTTGAGTAGAGTTAGATTCTCATCACCTTCTTCTATAGTTTTCCTTCTGTAACTCTTAGAATAATGTTTTACTAATTTTTCCTCAACATAAAACTCCTTATCTTTTACCTAAATTACTATTCTATTTATCATTATATTCTTATTTCACATTTTTCTCAATTTTTATGCTTTGAAATTATCCATCTCATTTCCCTCATGTTTTTAGATTATTCTAGAAATTAAATATTTTTAAGATTAATAATACTTATGTCGATATAGAAATTTCATCTTCTAAACCAAATAGTATTAGTGAAGTTTTTTTTATATTTCTCATCCTCGTGGTATTTAAATCATTTTCTATTTTATTTTGCATCTATTATTTTGTTTGGTTTCTATTCTATAAATAACCTTCAAGTATGATAACCTTGTAATATCAACTCCTTCACCTTTATATACATCCTAACAAGTATTTCTATTTTTAACTTAAAAAAACACTAGCATAATTGTTGGACCACAAGACAACAATAATACAATAAATATTATTTACAATTTTACTCCAACTCATAATTATTTATCAACAACTATTTGTTATTTTGTCAAACAATCATTAATTCATTCATTCTAATCTTATAACATATTAAGAAAAAATAAATTACATTAAATAAATTGATTCTATAAATAAATATTTTCTAATGATTTGATGGTAGCTATTTTTTAATGGATGAAGTAAAGATAAATTCCAGTAAGAAATATCAAGTGCCATGTAGTGGCAAGTACTTGCCTTTATAATATTGTAATAAAAATATTTGTTGTAGTTTCTTATTAGAGATAAAACAAGATTTGAGGGGACTCGAAATCCCTTACAAAAGGTTTTGAAGGGACCCAAAACCCTCTAGAATTCATGGGAATCTAGAACCCAAAAGTAGAACGCTACAAAAAGATACAAACAAAGAATAAAAACAATGAACCACCAACCAAACATCAACAAGGCAAATAAGAACAAGCAAGACCACCCACCAGGCCTAATCCATCAAACAAGAGATGTCAGCAACACAATATATAAGGGTTTTGCAAGGCTCCCTTAATATAGAACATGGGTTTTGGCAAGGCTCCCATAAGCTTTTAACAAAGGGTTCACCCATGAAACCTCGTAACATCCTGCACCAAGAAACGAAGGCTTCCAAAGAGAAAAACTTATCAAAGAGCCTACTAGATATAAGATCCAAGGGTTTTACCAAGGAACCCTTAACTTGCATCAAGATTAAAGAGTTTTTCTAGGCATCCTTAACTTGATCATTGTGTTTTAGCAAGGCTACCTAAAGCTTGATAGATAGAGTCATAAAGAAAAGTCTCAAAGAATAATATAGTACTAACTAAGCCTCCCAAGCAATCAAATGAAAGACAAGGATCAAGGGGTTTTTAGAGGCTCCCCAAAACTTCAAATTGGCTTTTGACATGGCTTCCAAAACCATCTTGCTAAAACCTACAAAGACTCTCCAAGAAAAACTCATCTCCCCTCTAGCTAAATGACTTTCCACATTAATAGAACATGAACCCACCTCAATAGGAACATAAAAGAAATAGACCAAGAGATAGAAGAGACAAATTTGATTCAATCCCACAACCAAGGAGCCAAAGACATAAGTAGACCACATAGAGCTAGAACCAACCTCTTACACTAGGAAAATAACCACCTCTTTAGGCATTTCCCCCAACTCAATATGAACTATGAAAGATGAAGAGGTGAGAAAAATGAGCGAAATCCATGCCATGGCCATAAGAGAAAACTCCACCTCGATAGGAGCCTCTTGGGGAAGAACCCAACCAAGAATAATATAAGCTCACTTGAGAAGAAAAATCATAAAGCATCAGGAAATAGCAGGGATAAGCACAACCCCAAGAGAAAAAACCCTAACCAAAAACAAACCAGGGTCCTCCCAGGACCTTGAAAACAACAAAAAATTTTCTGACCACCAAGAAGGGGAGAGCCAACAAAATCCCTAGTAGAGAAAATTTATTGAACTAAAAGTCATAAAATTATAAGCCTCATGGGGAAGAACCCAACCAAGAATAATATAAGCTCACTTGAGAACTAAAAATCATAAAGCATCAGGCAATAGCAGGGATAAGCACAACCCCAAGAGAACAAAACCCTAACCAAAAACAAACCAGGGTCCTCCCAAGACCTTGAAAACAACAAAAAATTGTCTGACCACCAAGAAGAGGAGAGCCAACAAAATCCCTAGTAGTGAAAAATTTCTTGAACTAAAAGACAAGGAGAGCATAAGAGAAAAGAAAAGAAAACCCCATAGGGAGGAAAAAACCACAACACACACAGCTAGGTTTCATAGAAACAAGAATCAAGGAACCCACAAATCCCTACATAGAAAAACTTTGACAGGGAGGGAAAGAAACAAAACACAAATCACAACACCTCCAAATGCCCCAACCTCCTCAAAACAACCATAAATCCCAAAATAAGTCCAAGAACTAGCCAACCACTCCAAATAAACAAATCAAAGGCAACTACCTACCACCCAACAACCATGCAAAAAGGGAACACCCCATATGGACACAACCATAAAATGCCCAACTAAAATAATAGAACCAAGAGAAGAGTAAATCCCTTGACAGAAGAACCCACAAAATATTTGTCCAAATAAGGAAGAAATAGGGTTGCATCACCAAGATCATCATCACCATCTTCTTCATGAGTGCCCTCATTCTCACCTTGCAAAAGCCGTCTGCAACATCCACCTTGAGCCACAACATAATATCCCTGAAGGAAGGTGAGTAGGAGCCAAATAAAAACTAGAAAATCATCATCCTTGTCTCGATCCCCATCCTTCCCTTAATCTATGTCACCTCTCAAAACCCTAGCTCCTCTGCATGCTCTCTCTATTTCTCTAAAGCTAGGACAAAGTTGACATCATAAAATATTTATTGTAGTTCTCAATTATCATAATTTTTAATTATTGTTCTACTAAAACTATATTATTTTCATTATATATGTGTAATATTAACTATGACTTCCACTTCAATAAAAATATAGTGAAAATATACATGTTTCTTAAAAATATTATCCTAATTTAATTATTAAATATATATATTATAATTATAATAATAAAATTAATCTTAACCTTAATTATTATTATCAATACTATTATTGGCAAAACATATTAGGTGTGTATATAAATTGATATAAAAGTAAATACAAAATATTAAAGAGAAGCTAGGATTTCGATATTGGGGAGAAAAGTTCAGCCTAAAACTACTATGAGGAATAAGACTGTACCATGATTTCTTCTTGAGATGTTACAATATGATTGCTGGGAGAATTCAAGAAATAAGTAATATAGCCCTTAATTGTTATCATCATCTATAGAGTGAAGCTCATCAACTTATACAAAAAATAAGTGAACAGAGTAGAAAAGTATTTTGCCATCTAAAAAACAGACACAAGTGAAAGATTTGTTGTTTCTTTCAAACATCCTAGAAATAATGTAGAATATTAGAAATAGGGAATTGTAGACCAACTTAGCAGGTGTTAATATCATGGGGGATGTACATTTCACTACAAAATGTGATTTCAGAGCCCAAAACATCGGTGTTGAACTATAAGAGTCTTCATATATTTGGTAGAAGATTCATCTTGTCAAAGAAAATGATATTTTTATAACACATTATGGTTTATTTGTAAGCCAATATAAGATATAAAATCCAACTTCCCAAAATGTATATATCCATTCTCCAATGGAATTCATGTAAAGAAATTCCTTGAGATTTTTTAGATGATTTAATCATGGGTCTCAAAAGAGGTAATCCATAGACAACCACACTCATATGATAACTCTAAAATAGGGGACTCCCAAGACTTAACTCAAAGTTTGATTTTAGAATTAAATGGAGCATACATAGAACATTCTCTATTTATCAAAGTTGTATTTTGCAATAAACCTTTGTGCTACGAGCCCACACTTAGGAAGAATACACTATTTCCACCAAAAGGAAGTAGCGGACCTAGATAAGAAACAAAAGGGTAGAGTCCAAGATAGAAAGGATTTGACTGAAGCAAAATTGAGTCAAGATGAAAAGGGGAAAGGTAGAGATTTATAAAAGAGAAGATGCATGTGTGAAATATCATACAAATTTGAGTGAGCTATAGTACAATGAAATATAAATCCCTGAAATGTTTGCATGCCCAATGCCAAAGCCTTATTGACCTAACATGTGAGGTAACATATCTATAGACACATTTAATTGTGAAAACTACCTCAAATGATCTAGAAGAGAGGAGAACTACAAAGAACAAATAGGAGTTAGAAAAAAAAGACTCTTTGAATTCTTCATATAGGTCTTCAACCATGACCAGTCCTTCATAGAAAAAAAATCCATCCTACAATATATTTTCTCCTCTATTAGCCAAATAATCTACAAGTATATTTCCCTCTCCATGTGTATGGGAAATTTAATAACATTGAAATGAATCAAATAATTCCCACAATTTGAAAAATATGTATTTAAGATTCAAATTTGACACTTGTTTTATAAAGCTAATGCATTGATTTTTATCAGAGAGTCCCCTTCAATAGCAACCTGAGTAATGTTGTTTTTCTTGGCCAGTTTAAATCCTACTAACATAGTTTTGGCCTCTGCAATATTATTTAATCCATTTGGTATTTTTCCTGCCATGGCTACTATAATTTTCCCATCATGTGATTTGAGAGCACAACCAATTCTATATGCCCTTAAGTTACCTATAATTCTATTAAACACCTACTTTACAGGTAATGCATTGATTGTTATCTAAGAGTTTTCTTTAATTATTAGTTTAAGATTATATATTATTTTAATTATATTTATGTAACATTATCTATAATTGATCTTAATAAAATAACTATTAATAATTATTAAATTATTAAATATTATAAAGTAAAAATAGGTATTTTTAAATGGCTGAATGAAAAATATTTAAATTTATGATTAAATATTTAAGAATAATATTGTATATATAGAAATGATTAAAAGGAAAACAATTATTTTCAAAAATTATTAATAAAAAATAGAATGATTAAAAATATATATATAGAGTTATAACTATAAAACACACATACTTAGGCTTAATTTTTTTATTAAAAATATTTGTTATGCAATGTGTATAATGAAATAGTTTAATTATTTATTTTATTTAATTTAAATATTGTGAATCAAATACTTATATAACAGTTATAGAGAGAAAATCATTTTATTTACAAGATTATCAATAAACTACCAATTGCACCTTAGTGTGCAATGAGTACACCCAAGAGGGGTGGAATGTCAATGAGGGAAAAAAATGGTCTATTTTTACATATATATATATGTTGTACATGAGCTCAATTAATAGGCCATCTAGAAAATGGCATTGTTTGTGCAACAAGGGCTTCAATGAAGAAGTGATTGCTTCAAATCAATTTTACACTTATTTAGAGGTATCTAAACACAACTAAAATAAAATTTATGAATTATAAATATAATGAGGCTCCATTATTAATAGGCTCATGTTGTGAGAGAGAGAGAGAGAGAGAGAGAGAGAGAGAGAGAGAGAGAGAGAGAGAGAGAGAGAGATAGAGAGAGAGAGAGAGAGAGAGAGAGAGAGAGAGAGAGAGAGAGAGAGAGAGAGAGAGAGAGAGAGAGAGAGAGAGATGAGTGTTAGGGTCAGGGTTCAAATTTGTTAAATGTTTGGGTTCAATTTCGTATAGGGTTTGAGTTTAATTTGTTATATGATTAGGGTTCTATTCTATTTATAATTAAATTTAGTTTAAAGTCAATGAGAGAGATAGAGAGAGGATAGGAAAAGAGATAAAGAGATGAGTGTTAGGGTTAGGGTTCAAATTTGTTCAATGTTTGGGTTTAATTTGGTATAGGGTTTGAGTTTAATTTGTTATATGATTAGGGTTCTATTCTATTTATAATTCAATTTAGTTTAAAGTCAACGTTGAATTTTTATTGTTGAGTTTTAGGGTTTGAGTTTTTTATAAGGTTGAATTTAATTTATTGTTGATTTAATATTAAAATATATTTTTAATATAATTTAGATATATTATTATTCTTGTAATAGTATTATACTATAGTTATATTATTATATTTTTAAATTACAATATTAGTGCGGTAATATAATTTAAAATATAATAATATAATTATAATATAATACTATTGTAAAGAAAATAATATATTGAAATTATGTTAATAAAAAACTTAATTTTAATTTTTTATAAATATTTAATATAATTATGATATAATATATAATGAATTGCATATAAAAATGTATTTGATATATACAGAGATGATAAATATAAATATTTAATATATTTAAAATATAGAAATATATTGATTATCAATAGTTTTTAATAAAGATAAACGGGTTTTACTTGGACTGGAAACCAAGAGTTTTACAGAAACTGGCCATCAGCCAACCAAACAAAAACCAACAACAAAATAGGGGAACACCCCAGATTGAACACAAAAGCAAAAATAGACAACATGCAATAAAACAAAACACAGACAAACACTCAATTAAGTGAGTTCACTTTCTCCTTCTTCTGGATGGTAACCTTGTTGATTTCCTCCAAGTCGTCCATAATGAACTTGGAGGTACCCTTATTGCTGCTCCTTCTTTTGGTCTTGGAACTAGGGCCCGTAGTTTTATTGCCATCCATAGTAGAGTCTTCACTGCCTAGATCTTTCTTTCTCTTACTGTCATCAAGAACACTGTCAATAGGATTGGATCTATACTCTACCACCATGGCATTGATCTTTTCCAGCCCCTCCATACTATTTTACATGGCCTCCTTGCTTATGTCAACCAGGTTCTTAAGGTTGATCTTGATCTGCTCCATAGACTGCTCAACCTTCTCAATTCTTCGCTCATGATTATAATTCATAACCTCCACATCATGGGAAACCTTCTCGGTTAAGATCATGAGCTTCTTCATTTTGTTAGAATCAAGTGAATCAATGAAGATATCAATTATCTCCTTAATCCCCTCTTTGAGGGTATCAATCTCCTTCCCCACCTACTTCTAGTAGTTCTCATGGCTTCTAATCGCTTCCATCACTAGATTCATCAGAGTACTATCCTTCCGTAAACCACTATCCACATCTTTAGGCCGAATCCCCTGCTTCTCGTTCAAGACTGTTTACCCTCTAGGGTGAATAACTTAAAGCACATAGATAAAACACGTAATGTAGGATAATAACACCATAGATATCAAACAGGTATAAGATATGTTATTCCATTCATCATCATTCTCCATTGTTCTCTCACAAGTTACATCCAGAAGTATATAAAGATACCGAGGAGGTGTGAGCGCCAACCGCCGCACCACAACTACCACCCCTCGGTTGCCAACTAACAAAGACAATTACAACTTAATTAACTAGTTTTATTTCCATTTACAATATTGTCGCCAACATCATCTCCCCCAAAAGAAAAGAAGTCATCTCTGGATGACTTAACAAAAAATAGAGATGACATTAAACAGAACTGTTGACACTAGTTGAGCCTGGAACCCATACACCTGCTACGTCCTCCCTTGAAAACCCTTTTCTGCTACCATCTGATGCTCATGTGCCTCTTTGACATCACAGTTCTCCTATGTCTAAACCAAACTTGTCTGCAAAACATGCGTTGCAGTCTCAGCCTCCACCAACTGCTACTCAAATCATACTATCTCCCTAGCCAATTTGTCCTCCGTAGCCACCTACATTGCCTTCTCGACATCCAACTCCTGGGTACACTGAGCTAAGTCTCATGCTATACTGCCTCCAACTTGGTGGTCAGCTCCTCCCGAGCCCTCTCTGCATCCACCAAGGAAACCTCACGTCCAGCTGAGACATACTCCAAGTTCCTCAAAGTGTACCATTCTTTCCTAGAGGTGGCCACAACCCATTGGCACAAAGGCTAGGAGACACCTCAAATCCTCTATCACACTCCCCAAACGCCGCTAACTGAACTGAATAACTCTCTGCTTTCATACAATTGCGCGGACATGCAATGCCTTCCCTCAAACTCTGTTTGTTCGCAACCTCCAAATCCATCTCCCTCTATGGCTTATGGCTTCCCTGCCAATGCTTAGCTGCAGGATTCTTTCTCATAGTACAAACAACCACAACACTTTCCATGGTATTCCATAGCTCAAAAATAAACTGGGGGTCTGGGGACAACGCCCCCAGCGGGGTCGAGGGGCAATGCCCCCGCGGGGTCTGGGGCAGCACCTTAATGGGGTCGAGGGGCAATGCCCCTCATGGGGTTTGGGGCAGCGCCCCAGTAGGGTCAAGGGGCAGCACCCCTCATTTGGTCCAGGGGCAGCACACATCATTTCTGTGATGTTTTATGATGTCAAAACCATTCTTCTACACTCCAATATTTTCAGTGTCCAGGCTCCAGATGTCATAGAATAATTTTTCAATCTGGACATCGTCATTTTTTTTTGTCTTTTTTGTTTTTTGTCTCGGCCATGCAACCTCGCCATACGATCAACACCACTAACGCCTCCGCGAGGTTTCCTTCTTCTTCTTTTTCCTTGTGTACGCTGCGTGGTGTGGGTTTCAAGTGTGGCGTACGGGTGTCTACCACACTGTGGCATCCACCACTGGTGGCCCCACCATCGGTGTGACCATCGCACGGTGGTTCCACTGCCAGTGGCCCCACCATTGGTGTGACCACCGCACGATGGTTCCACCTTCGGTGGTTCCACCACCGATGGTCCCATCGTCGGTGGTCCCACCGTACGGTGTTTCCACCACTAGTGTGGTCACCGTATGATGGCCCCATGACTTCTTCTTCTTTTTTTTTTTTTAATTTATTTTTTCAGCCATAGAGAGGTTTTTTTTTTTTTTTAATTTTATTATAATTATATATAATCTGATTATCGAGAGTCTTCAGCTCAGGTCCCATGCTGCTGGGATCACCCTACATCTTTCTTGGTTTTCCTCGCCCAAGAGTCTCCCGCATTGGTTTCGTGCCTCTCAAGTCACCTGCCTGGCCTCTCGAGTCCCCTTCCATCCTCTCGGGTCCCCCTCTGGGCTCTCGGGTGTCCGTTCGGCCTCTTGGGTCCCCTGCGCACTTCGCGTGGTAGGGTTCCAATTTGTACCCATTGGTGGCCAATCTATTGTCAATGTCCATTTGAAGACCTGGAACCACAAATTCTATAGGGACCACAGTCTCCTTCCCATACATAAGAAGAAGAAGAATAATAAAGATTTTGAAAGCTGCGGCCTTCCACACAAGGTTCCAATCGTTGCCGACATAATTGATCTTCAGATTATCTATGCCATCGAGGTTTGGGGTGTCTCCCCTCCCATATTCTATGTATTCTGGCAAGTACACCCCCTTTGTTACTTGCTCTGGTTCCTCTACTTCGAGCCTATAGCTTTGATAAATTTCATAGTCCTTCATCTGCCAGTGGAAGAGCCCATTCAATGACCCTATCTTGTCCTTAGAGCATTCACCTAGTTTGAGAATCCCTTCATCATTGGGCTCCCTATAGCCCCGTCCTTCATCCCTCGGGTAGCCTTTTCCTTCATCCTCGGATTCCAAAGATGATGTCAGTTCCTCATAAACAACCTGGGTCCTCATATCAATGGTGTACTTCGGCCCCCCTTTCTCCATAGAAAGGGTGTTCTTTTTCTAGTCGTGGTTCCCCTTTACTATAACTAGCCACCCTCTGCCTAAGATGGCATCGTACCCCTTCTTCTTGAGTGGGATTACAACAAAATCTAGTATGAAAGGTTGCGTGTCGATGGTGACCGGCTGGGCCATTAGGGTGCCGAGTGGCTTGATGCCGTGTTAGTCTACACCTACCAAGTTGAATGTGGGTGGCCATAGTTTTGGCTTCCCCAGCTTCTTCCATGTATCCTTTGGCAGTACATTCACCCCCGAACCTCCGTCCATGATGGTGTCTTTGAGGATAGCCCCGAGAATTCCCATCTCTACTACAGTAAGATACTGACCACTATTTAAGACCAACAACATTGGATCAGTCGAGGGGTTGACCGAAACTTTTGCTCATGTGGCACGCAAAGGTGCCTGTGCAGTGGTTTGTATGGAACTAAAAATGGTGGTTCTTAACTGTGGCATTGTTTCTAGAAGGTCCTTTACCCTTATAGGTACTTCCATCTGCAGTACTTGCCCAATGATGTTATTTTCCGCTTCCGTATGGGATGATGTACTTGCCACCTCGTTGTCCCATTGTTCGGCTGTCATCTCACATTCAATACTGGCCTTTGCCTCCCATAATCTCTCCTTCTCTTTATGGGGGTTGGGATAAGTGGCCTTTTTCGTTTGGGCGCGGGTGATTGCTAGTACTTCTTTCTCACCAGTCTTCTCAATGTTGAGGAGATTA
>NW_026729485.1:0-65933 GCF_030272615.1 Cryptomeria japonica | reverse complement strand
CATAAAGTTGGAGTGCACCGAAAAAAGCATTAGTAATACCAAGGGTAGCACCGGGGTAATGCCCCACGACCGTAAGCCACTGAAGCACGCACAGATTGATTCAACCGCATGAAACCACTATTACACTACCCAGAGCCGGTAATATTACACAAAGACCTAGCCCAGACAGTTCGGACCACTACAGCAGTACCTATACTAGAGAGAGCCCTTTCTCGAAGCGCTTTGGACGGATTGCTACAGGGCTCGTCCTCGGAGCCGCGTAGGGGCCTGGAGCTTACCCCGAGCAGTGATAATGACTTCCCGGAAGGTGGGATGGAGTGGATAGCTCATGTAGGGCCGGTAGCTCGAAGGCTCTGTAGGGGAAGCTTCAAGGGGGAGGGTGAGAAGAGTGAGGGGTCGCTTTATGATCAATGTACGTCTATAGATAAGACCTTGCGCAGCTAAGTAAAGGGCCTGGAAGTGTGAACTTCGGTTCCGAGTACAGGTCTGGGCCGCGACATACCTTATAGTTTGAGAGCCAGCACCCATTTTAGCACCATATAGTAGCAGAGTTCATCGGAGGCACGACCACCCAAACGAGATTCCCTCTGCCCCCCACTACCCTTGTAGTACGGTCCCCCCCCCCTTCGCCTTTACGGGCTACGGGGGGGCCGGGCACTAGAATTCCCCCCACCCGGATGAAGATTGGTGTGGGGCGGAGGAAGCCGGAAGAAGGGACCACCCGATGAACCCGTCGATTTCGGGCCCCTCTTAGTTCCCGTGGGAGCCTTTATGAAGTAGAGGGGGGGCGGGGATAAGAAGCTGCTCTTGGGAAGAAGTGCCGGGTTAATTAATCAGTCAATTAATTACGCTAGAATAAGCTAGCCCTACTAGTCTAAGGGGGGTGGGTGGGAATAGGAGAGCCCAGGAAATGAGGAGTTGAGAAGGCGGCCGGAGGCTTGGGATGGGGGGGGGAAAGAAGAGCGAATAGCCTGGGATACTGCGTTAGTGCAATATTGACGCCAGCCTGTGTTGCCGAATGCGCTCCTGGGCCTCTGGAACTTTTCAAAAGGAAAACCGGTGAAAGGTCTTCTCGCCAATTCGGCGAGTAGTGCTTCCTAGATGGAAGGTCACAAGGCCGGAGAATAGGGGTTGTTTCGGCTTTTGCTCGAGACATGCGCGCCGATACGGACATTGCGAGTGACCTTAGCCCCCCGTATTCTAACAAGCTAATTAATAAGGACCTCCAACTAATCTACTTATTCTAGCTCGATTCTAGCGGGCAGGCGTGCGTGGGGTTACTCTAGCAGGCGTACATTAATTGGGGTGGGTGGCCCCCCTTTTGTCCTCCCACCCGGGCCCCAACCTCTAGCAGGCTGATGCCATTAAGTGGCCTCCCACCCCCATAGAATAGTAGGGCGAGATACCCTCCTCTAATTAGAGTTGGGGGGTTAATTAATGTACGCCTGCTAGAATAATATGAAAAAGGGCAAATAGTAGGGGGGGGTATAGTTATGAACGCATCCATAGAATTGTAGGGTTTATTAATTAGTAAATGAATGACGCCTGCTATAATAAGGGCTAGAATCGAGCTCGCCCTCAAATTCTATGGCTCTAGCAGGTTTATTAATTACAGGGTGGGGATTCTAGTTGCTTTATCACCCTGCAGAATAATTGACGTGGGGGGCCCCTACAATTCTATGGTAGTACGGCTATAGATTGGGAAGCGGGGTGGGCCCCTACTATTCTAAGGGCCCTACGGGGCGAAGAGGTTTGATCTCTCCATCAATCTTTTCGTTGGAGGCCTCAAAAAACTCGATGCCGGAACGATCCTTCTTATTCCCACCCGGCTCCGCTCCCCGACCCTTTCTACGCGGAGGGGGTAGCTATTCCTCTGCCCCAGCGGCCACCCCGCTGGTTTGGTTCCACTCACCGGGTCATCCGAAATTTGATCAACGTAGTATTCCAGATGTAGAGAAAGGAGGGATCGGCAATTAATCAGCTTGCGGGGGCATGGGCGTTTATTTGTTAAGTGATATAATGAACCTATGGTGGGATTGATCGGTGATTGAACGGATTGATCCGGATCGGATTGGTTGAATCTCCAATGGATGCATAAAGGATGCATGCGGTTGGTCGGCCATGATTCCAACGATTGGATGGAGCTGAAGAGATTGCGTGGTATCGGGAAGCGGGAGACAAAATATGTCTGGAGTACCATATCCATTCCTTCGAATCGGACCCCTACTATTATATGGCGGGCAGGGCAATAGGAGAACGAATATCTACTTTTATATGGTGAACGAGAGGTCGAGTTGGGGATGGGTTGGGTGGGAACTATAGTGCGATGCAGGTTGCTCGCGGATTCGAGCCCGAGAGGAATAGAACGGATTTGATTCCTTCCCCCCTCCCGATCAACTACTTCTATTGCGATATTCTCCCCCGAAAAAATTCGATTCGATCCGATGCTCTACTCGATTGGTGATACTCCCATTTGACCGCCTCTCGTTCCTCTCCCCCCTCCCAATGCCGTTTTTTCATCCACCGATGAACAGGCGATCCAGGATCAACGGAGCAACTCACTAGCCCCTTTCCCCCTGGTCGGTCCAGTCTATTCATTCCCACTTCCTGCTCCGATACGGATCGAAACCCAGTTCCTGGGGGGGGGTGGGAATATCTATATAGAGTGTCCAGCGAACCACACGGGCTTGTTTCCCTCCCTCTCACTCGATCGACCAGGAATCCTATCCCGTGGAGCAGGCACCTACTTACTCCATCCAAGCCCACCAATCCTCTATCACTGGGCTACTACCACAGAATCCCTGAATGTATGTTTCTCTCTCACTCGACCCACCCAACTATTGCGGGCCAATCGAGCAAATGAATTCTATACGTTATACGATCCCCCTCTCTCTCCCTTCCCTCCCCCTTTCTCCTCACATGCGGTGAGTGGGTTGATACAGGAGCTCGGAACTGGAGGCTAATGCTGGACGGAATATATACGAGATAGCGGCGAGGACCGCAGACACCCCAACTTGCTGCAATTAAGTGGGGACAGTTCATCGAATGCGCAACTATAGTGGCCCTTCAAATAGTAGGGGGCTATAGTCCCTATGAATGCTTATTCTAGCCCCTGGCGAATAGTAGGGAAGGACATGTTTTTCCAATAGGGCGGCAACGGAATCCTTCATTCAATTCAGATTACGGGTTCACCTCACGGACATGTTTTTCCAATATGGCGGCAAGTTGGACTGGCGAGGTGTGATGTGCTGATTCTATACGTAACATGCCCACAATAGTGCTGAACTATAGCTAGAATTCTGCTGCTGCTGCCCGGTGCTGCTGAGGTGCTGCATTTCTGCTGCCCTACTCTATAATGTCGTGCTTCACTATAGCTATCTATCTAGATATCTATCTATAATTGTGCTTGAAACAGATTCTATACGTAACATGGGGCCCGGGTGGGTGTGCATGCAGGGGGAATAAACTTATGGTGTCTTTCTTTCATTTTGGAGAAAGAAGGAAGGTTCAATCAGCATATGAATCTAGGCTAGGTTCATTCAACGGGGAGGGGAGGCCCCTACTATTCTATGGCAATACTGGATAGTGGGATATTTCCTATTCAATGGCAGTTGGGGCCGGCTTCAATGAATCTACCGATAGCTAGAACTCCCAGGGTGAAAGGAGGATTAGGCGCCCTGGCGAATAGTAGGGGGATAGTGGGATGCTTTCTCTCTGCTTGCTAGAATAAGTTGGAGGTAGATTGTGGGAGGGAGCTATAGTTGGCCCTACCATTCTATAGGCTAGTCGGTAGATTAATTAGGGAGCTATAGTTGGCCCTACCATTCTATAGGCTAGTCGGTAGATGCCACTGTTCATTGGGAACTCTAGTGGAGGTAGATTAATTGGATTACGGGTGGGGGGGAATTCTAGTTGGGTGGATGGGAGGAGGCTATGGGGGTTAATTAATTCTTATTCTAACCCCCTACCATTCTAAAGGGCGGGGGTTTCTCCATAGAATAGTAGGGCACCCCTGGCGAATAGTAGGGCGAGCAAGAGGTAGATGCCGTTAGTTGGCATGTGACGTATAGAATCGAGCCCTATTATTCTATTCTCGGAGGCCCTACTACTATTATAAGTTGGGCTAGAATAGGCGGCTACCCCTACCCACTTTTCACTTAGCGATTCCCCGGACAAAATTATTAGCTCGCCCTACTGGGCAAATTAGAGTCGGTAGATTATGGTGTTGGCATGTTACGTATAGAATCGAGCAATAATAGAATAATAGGGCGAATAGTAGGGCTATCGGAACAACTAATAGTTAGTTTACCACCCACCCCGGAGTGAACGAGGACTACCTGGCCTACCTCCCGAGCCTCTTGCTTCCAGGATTAATGGCCTTGATTGGAGCCTACCTAACAATTCAACAACTAACGAGCCAGGTAGACAGCAGCTAGTAGAGAGCCGATCGAGTTTACCCGGTTCCAGGCGCAGCTCCAGAACCCTCTTCTTCGGCATCAGAACTATTTGATGCTCAGAACCAGGAGGAGCAGTTATAGCCCGGCGGGAGTGAGCCCGTCCTCGATGTTTGCAGCTATCCCTCAACAACTATGATGGAGCGGGTGGGTGGGAGGCCCCTACTATTCTAAGGGTTCTCCTTCCTCGATATTTTGAAAGTGATCGCTCATCTACGTAATAACTAGAATATTGAACTCTCTTCCCTTCTTCATCAACTGGAGAATAATGCTTTCTCTCTGCTAGCTCTCCTGGTCCGGGGATAAGAACCATAATAGCTAGTCGAGCAACTCCCTTCCTAATTCAATTACTTAACTGTAGTATAGTACCTACTCCCGCGTCAGAGAACTCGATGCCCCACTCAAACCAGTAAGTTGATCCAGGATGCCCCGAGAAGATAACAAAAAGGTAGGATTACCAGAAGGCCATCCAGGGGAGGGGAGGGAAAGTTACCTTTATCTTCCGGGCCCTACGGGGAATTCCTTCCGGTTGAGTTAGCCGGTTACGGGAGTATCTAGAACGATATAACGTATGTAACTATTTGAGAATAAGGCAGCGAACTCGTTAGGCTCCATCCCCCAGTCTCGTTAGGCTCCATCCATCCACCCCCGGTTTAGGGTAGCTCCAGACAAGTTAGGCTCCATCGTTGCCATCCCCCACAGAAAGAAGGAAGTGAGGCCCCGGGTAGCTAACTAGCCAAATTCGGGTGGGTGGGAACTATAGTGGAGCGATCTCGCCCACTGAACTGAACACCAACGACAATTGTAGTTGTTGAGGGAGAGCTACTCGAAAAACAGAGAAGCCGGCCTCTCTGATAAACAAAGGAGGGTCCAGCTGATGGATGGATGGCGACAGGACAGAAACAAACTGTCTTGCCTCCGACTTAATGAACGAGGGAGATGCCGTTGCCTATAGATAGTAGGGCCACTGTCCATCGGGGGTGAGGGTTGCGGGCCCCCAGGTAAGGATGCTAACCGGGGGTGAAGGATTTTCCCGCTATTAGTGGCTAACCCATCTCCAGCTATTAGTGGCTAACCCATCTCCAGTTCAACAAACAACTGTCTTGTCCCCGGAAGGACCAGAGAACAAAACTCTTCCCATGCGAGGACTGGGGGTGGGTGGGAGGCTATAGATTGTGTAGGCGGGTGGGCTCAACTAGGATGTCTTGCCTCCCACCGGGTAAACTAATCAACTCAACTACCTGTCTAGTCTTCCTTCCCGTGTTAACTTCTCGTTGAATTCCTTCCGAACAGGAGGGGAACTCGAGTAGTTGAGTCAAGCGGCACATTATTTCTTGATGGGTTAGCATGCATCTCCAGCTTGCCAAACTAGGATGGTCAGTTAGGCCTTCCGGTTGTCAACAATAGAGTTTGCTTTAAGATAAAGGTAGTTGGCTACTCCCTGAGCTTCTTGAACTAGTCTACTCCGACCTTCCTTCCTTTCTTAACTAGAGCATGTGGCCTCCCGGCCCTACAATTCTATGGGCGACGAAAGTATCCATCGGGCCGGGTGAATGAAGGGCCCCTGTCAAGGAGGGGACCCCCCTGGATAACTATACCTTCCAACCGAGGGGGAAGTGAGTTAGGCTCCAACCGGTAGAAAGTCTTGCCCTCACCCGCTTCATTATCGAGGCACCCCGTAACCTTCGTTAGATGAGTGCCCCAACCGGCCCCAACGTCGATTTAGCTTTGTCCTTCCATCCTATCCTATCCTATCCCAACAGGGGAATTCCGATTATCCGCCCGGCCGGGGTTTCATTCCGATAACTACAGGTGTTCTACCGGTTCACCCGAATTATAGATTAGCTAGGGCGGGAATCCCCATAGAATAGTAGGGCCGAAGGATGGATAGGGGGTGCCACCGAGGGTGAGGGAAGGATAAGCTTTTCACCCCTGCACGGTGGCCGGTTCAGGATGGAGTATAGCCTAGCTTCATTCAGTCAACTATCCCTGTTGCGGGTTCCAACAAAGAGGATGGGTTACCGGGGGTGCCCTTTTTTATATAGTTGGATGGCTGCCCTAAAATTCTATGGGCGGCTCGTTTCTCACCCGCAGCAGGGTGGGAGGCCCTTCAAATAGTAGGGACTGCCGTAGGGCAATATAGTTGTTCGGATTATTCCCAGCTATAAGCTATAGTTCCCACCCACCCATGTGACGTATAGACTCTATGCCTACAATTCTATGGGTGCCAACCCTACTATTCTATGGGAGAGCGAACTAGATATCTGGTCCGGGGAGATCTCGCCAATAATCGCTAGTCGATGCCGGATTGCAGTTGAAGGGAAGGGAAGATAGAGAAATCAGAAGCGAGAAAGCCTGAACACTATGGATAGAAATCAGAAGCGAGAAAGCCTGAACACTATACGGTGGAAGGATGGAGGCCCTAGCTATTCTCGTTCAACCGGACCCGTGCATGCAGGGGTGTAGGCGGGATTGACCTGCCTAACGTTGATTCCCGGTTGGAGAGGTAGGAAGCGATAGAAGCTGGACCGAGGGACCCCGCCCCTTCGCGAATAGTACATATACCTCTTGCTCGAATCAGTTCATTGAGTTAATTAATCAGCTCGCTAGGCCTGTAGGGGCGAATTGTAGGGCATCCCCATAGCTTCAATCAAGCCCTACAATTCTATGGGCTTGGTTCTTCCGGTTCTACGACTGCGTACCCAGGTTCTGTTGCTCCCTCATTTCGTTCCGATCCTTCGGTTGCTTTATTTACGTAATAACTGCCTGCCGTTTCTCAACTATCTTTGGTTGCACCTTAATAAAATCCAGAAAGGCGATACTCGTACATAAAAGCTCCAACTCGCCATTCCAAGGTTCTCCTTGCTGATGACGGGGATGGATAGCGAGCTGGACCTGGGAACTGTGAGTAGAGTGATGCCGAAGCGTACTCACCTGCATGCCCGTGAAGATCGTGTTTCAAATTCGTTTTTTCCTCAAATCTGACCGTTACTATTGACCGAGCTATCCTTTTATATGCTTAGCCAGAACTAGGACGGGATACCCTGGAGATGAAGATGAGATAGGCTTGGGGAGAAAACAAGCACTCTGATCCAAGAAAGAATGGGCAATTCACCCAATAAGGTAATTGCTGCATATTTGTCTGTTCCCAAACAAGGCAGCCGGCCCCGGGGCCCCATCTATAGTGAGTGAGTGATGCCACTGGTTACTGTGGCTATAGCAGCGAAGTGAGTGATGCCGATGAACACCCGCCCTATCTATACGTGATACAACGGGCAGAGGGGACTACTTTACCTCCGGATCGCGAGGATGGGGAGGATAGGGCCTTCTTGACCTCGGTCGAGCCATCCCTCCTTTACTCTATAGTTGACAGGACCGGGCAGGAACTATCCATAGTTGAAAGGCTCACCTTACGGCCGGCCTCGGTTTCCGGAGCTCTCGGATTCTTTAACTCGGGGACCGGCGGGCCGAGATATAGTTCCCCCTATTGATTCTATTCTATAGGCCGGATAGATAGGGACGGCGATAGGATAGATAGGGCCGGCGTCATAGTAGGGGCCGAGGCCCGGCACTATTCCATCTCCGGATACCGGCACCCGGGGCCTTAGGGCTGAAGGACTTCAGAACCGGGGGCTCTGAACAAAAGGAGATCCTGACCTTCGGGGCAGGACTATAGTACTTCCACCTTCTTTACCTCCAACCTCAGAGCCCCTAGGGGACCCACCCGGGGGATTTATTCAGGACTTACGGCCAGGAGATAGGAGATTTCCCGGATAGTCCCGGATAGGGCTTTGCCTCAAGAAATAATTGTATCGCTAGGTGCCGAAGGGAATAGGAGGAGAGAAACGGGCTCGGCCTTCCTCCGCCAGGGCGATCGAGATAGGATAGATAGGGCCCAACGTTGATTTCCGGAACTACCCCAGTCAAGCTACATAGTAGGGGCCCGCTTCTCATCTATCTCCTCCTGCCATAGCCCTTATAATAGTAGGGGTAGGGCCTGGAGTTTTGTCAATCATGGAGGTGACAATTTGGCGGCCAAATCTGCTGTGGAATTCAGACCTCCCAACCGGGGTGGGTGGGTGCCAGGAACTAGTTCTCCCACTTGTCCTACTTTAGAAAAGTCATGCACAAGTCTATTATCCCTAACAATATCAGGCAGTGGCAAGTGTTTGAAGATGATTAGAATAGAAAGAGGTGGTTCTTAACCATGGTGGATGAATACAAAAATATGAACAATGATTCATATGGGGAGGATGAAGAAGGTGAGATTGACATAGGCCAGCCCTCTAATCATTATGCCCCTGACAAGATTGTAGGTCAGAAAGTCATTCAGTTGAAAATGCATTTTAAGGTAGGGGGCGGGCCGGTACGGTAAGGTAGATTAGGTCTAACGTTACGGCTTCTTAGCATCACCAGCAGTAGTATCTGCAACAGCAACAGATGCTTTCCCATAACTGGAGATCTTCTGTCTGTCACATTTTGACAGTGCCAGGCGCAGATTAAGTTGGACCCGTTCCATAGCCCGCTCACTTTTCTTAAAGGTACGCCCCAGGTACTAACCGGTAAATGGCTAATAGTGGATACCTTGGTATGTTCCTAGTTTACTACTTTTCCTAAGGGCAACCGCTAGGGTTCATGGTACTGTATAAGTAGTCTCAAGGAAGGAGCCAATTTGCTCAACGATCCCTCAAGGTCGTCTAAAATTTTGATCCTGAGAATTGGAGATCATCCAGTCCCAAAGCAAACAGTTGAGGCAAAGGCTGCAGCAGGAAAGGCAGGAGTAGTTCCAGATCCTCTAGTTTCCATTCGAGAGCTAACAGTAGATGTAGCAATTTAAGCAGCAGTCAACCATATAAGGCAGCGTATATCACATATATAACAGAAAACCCGGAAGCAGTTTACCCCACAGAGGAAGAAGTAAAGGTAGCATCTCTTCCAATAACTAGGAACTCGAACTGGAACTAGATATGCAACTAGGCGCTCAGCAATGGCCTCTGCTACTGATGGCTCAATTTATATCTTCGCTGATGGTGACTCGGATGCCTTTGCTACGGGTACTGCATTTCAATCTCCAACTGGGTAAACTCCAACCAGGCCTTTATCCCAATCTCGAACTGCGGGTGAATCTGTGTATGGGTATCAATCTCGATGTGCTGTTAGATTTGGTAATGGACTTGGAAAGGATACTTCGCTTAAGGGGTGGTGCCCATAGAATTGTAGGGGGCCCCCCAGTCAACACTCGATAGTTGCTAGCCCTCCCCCCAGTAAATGGCATTAACCTGCTAGAGTAAGGGAGCCCATTTAGAATAGTAGGGGGCTAGAGTAACAATTCTAGTTGCTAGCCCTACTATTCGCTTGACTGGGGTTATAATAGGGGCTAGAATCGAGGTGGGTGGCAATAGAACCCCCCACCCAGCCCCACACACGCCCCCCACCCTGCTGCCCCACACACACGCGGCCTAATGTCGAGTTCGCCGCCCCCTGGAAGAGAAATGGCGCCAACCCCCAGGGAGGAGATAGTATAGGAAGAAGGGCATGGCAGGGGCTCAGGAGGCTAGGGTGGGGGGCCCTCTTTCTCCATCTAGTTGTAGGGCAGATCTGAAAGCCCACCCCCAACGGAGATAGGACTCGACTCCTTTCTCGGGAGCATTCCACATACAACTAATAAAGGGGAGTTCGTTGTAGGGGGAGATGGGCGAGAACGAACAATCCAATGAGGAGGTGTGGGTAGGACGAGGGGGAATGCCCCTGGTAAAGCCCCTGGTAACGGGTAACCGGAAAGAAACTTTTGAGTCTATCGACCGGTTGAACGAACTAGTCTAATAAGGGTAGTGCCTTCCATTGGCTAAGCCTCCTCTTATTTGCGCCTGCTCCCGGCTAAGCTTGCTCCCGCCCCCCCCCCCTTTCTATAGTTTTCTATGGGCCCTACTATTCTAAGGGGCTGAACTGTAGGAGGGAGAGACCGTCATGTTTTCTGTTGCCTCAGGAATATATGGTCGGTCCCAACCCCACTAACCATATATTGCTGAGCTGCTGGCCATCCTAACTTAAGGAATATATGGTCGGAATTGAGGGCCTATATAAACAATGGGCGAACTAGTTCATTCAACCGGGGGTGCGGGTAGGAGGAGTCCTAACTCTGTGGGCTGGCCATCCTAACGTTCTGGTTGAGTGAAGAAGGAGATTGGCTCTGAGAAAGTCCCTGCCTCCCGTGCATGCATGCGTGCAGCCCTGCAGGGGTGAAGCCTTCCTTCCCAGAGAATATGGTTGACTTTCGTCGAACTCCCTTCCTTCCTCCATCAACTAGAGTTCCATCCGGAGCTAAGACAATAAAACCCTTGCCCTCAGGAATATATGGTTAGTGGGGTTGGCAGAGTTCTTTCCTTCCGGGAGAAAGTTAATACACCACCCTTTTGAGTCTAGCGATTACCTGAACTGAACACCTGATGAGTGAGATGGGTGATTTGTTATAGAGTTACCTGAACTGAACACCTGCAAAAAGGAGTGGACTTTATAGCAAGTCATTTCATTGCCCCCTCCCGCTCTCTCTGCCTTGATCCTGTGAACAAACTAGAATTCCGGTAGCAGTTTCGAACAATCCCCTAAATAAAAAATAGGCTCTAGACAGCGTCAGGATTAATTAACTTGCCTTCCTTACTCTAGCAAGTTAATTAATCCTAAGGGAAGCGGGCTTATTAATTAAGTAACCTGACTTCCTTCCTTACGTTGTTTGGACCTTCCTTCCGGATTGACTTGGCCTTCATTCACTAGGTGGGCCAATCCAACTTCTCTTCCCATGCGACCAATGAAGGTAGGCGAAAGCAAGCACAGTAGAAAACTCACTGTCTTGCCTCCCGGAAAGAAAGAAAGCAAGCAAGCTCCATCGCCATCCTTTGAACCCCCTCCCTGCCATCCTTCACCGGGCTCCCTGATCCTTCACCCCCGGTAGGGAGTTAAGTAGCTACGGGAACAATCTAACTACCTAAGGGCCCCCTCATCCGAGGGTGAGGAATATATGGTTAGTGGGGTTGGGAGCTTGCCTGGGGGTTTTACTAGGATGGCACCCTGCTGCGGCAGGTAGAAAGCGCCGTTGTTATTCTCGGATCGTGAACAGTGAGTTAACCCAACCCCATAGAATAGTAGGGGCCCTCCTGACGTTCCCTGCAGGGAAGGACCCCGCTCTGAAGCTGTCGGAAAGGGGAGCTTGTCCGGTTCAGGATGGAACAGCATGAGAGCATTACCCCCGGTGGGCTATCCGGCTTGCCCCCCACCCACTAGCCGAAGTTAGGCTAGACGGGGCCAACGACTAGCTATTTAGGAGGCAGGGAGTTAAAGAAAGTATTGTATCGGGGAGGAAGGAAAGGAGCTCAACCCGCCCTACTGGGCAACCGGTGGTGCGGGGATAATTATCTTCTTTCGGATGGGACAATCGGATGGGAGGACAAGAAAGTATTCTCAATTCACTGATGAATTCCCGCCTACACCCCTGCACGGTTGGGAGGCAGCACCCTACTTAGCCGCCCTCAACTAATCTGCATCCTCCGATTCTGTTTCAGGATGTCTAGCTCCGGAAGGAAGTCCCATTATTCTATAGGCAACCGGTTGCCCGTAGGGCCTGCCTCCCTCCCATGTGACGTAGAGAATCTTATTTCCATCCCGTGTAGGTAGAGTATTTCCATCCCGGAGTCAACACCGGTGCACCAGATTCTATACGTAACATGCTATTGCCCTTAAACGCCTATAGAAGAGTAGGGGAACGAGTTGCCTATAGAAGAGTAGGGCGGCCCCATAGAAAACTCTATTAGCAACCCTGATGAACTGCAGGGCCTCCCGGATTAAAGTAACAAAGCATTACCCTGGGTTCAAAGAAAGAGCCTCCCGCCCCCCTTGTTTTTTGCCCCCCCAATAACTATTAATTGTGAGAACTTTCTCGGTAGTTAACTCCAGCCGTCCAGCCTGCAGAGAAGCCCACAATTTTGATAGGCTTGAACTCCCAATGTTAGGTGATTGTCTCACTCGGGGGTGTAGGCGAGTCAAGGGCCTCCTCCCCTCACCTTGGGTAGGGGGCAATAGAAGTAGATGCCGTTGGGCAATAGAAGGAGCCCTATAGACAGTAGGGCGACTATATTAGATAAGTAGCTCGAGGGCTAACTCAAGAAAGAAGACGATAAGAAAGAAGAATCGGGCGCTCCACCCGGAGAATGAAACTAGGCTCCTCGATGATCCGATCTATCTGCTGCCCCCTCGTTATAAAGGAAGTCTGCCCATAGAATAGTAGGGGCCCATAGAATAGTAGGGGCGATTGTTCTTTCTCCCTTTCGGGATCAGGCAGTTCCCTCGACATTCGGGTTCATAAGCAGGGAGCGTAGTAACCCTCTTATTTTCTAGCCATAGAATAGTAGGGTTGGCACCCATAGAATTGTAGGCATAGAGTCTATACGTCACATATCTGAACGTAAAAACCCCATAGAGTGAGTAGTAGGGCGGCTCTTGTTGATTGAATGCATAGCACGATCTCAACCCATCTCTTATCTCTTGACCTATCTCTTATGCGTCTCTTCACCGTGCAGAAGCCCAAGGGGGATTATTGGGCATGTTACGTATAGAATCTGGCAACAAAGATAGAGAAAGATCTTAGCTCATCTTAGCTAATCCGCCGAATAATATTTGAGGGGCAGCCTCGCATCCGCCTCACATCAGCCGCTCATCCGCTCATCAGCCTCGCATCCGCTCATCAGCCTCGCATCCGCCGAAGAATATTTTAGGGGCCGCCGAGTGATAGAGTAGGGCCGCCTCGCCCTAGAACTTGAAAACTCAAAAAGAAAGATTGGTAGAATAGTAGGGCTCCCGATGAACCATCCCGTCCCTTCTATTCCCTCCCACCCTGGAACTATCGAGTCCCTCCGGCTTATCCCACCCTAACTAGAAATTCCTTATTCTAGCGTCATTCTAGCGTCATTCGCAACTAGAATTGTTACTCTAGCAAGCTGATGCCAACTAGAACTCTCACCCCCGGCTTATTCTATTATTCTAGCAACTAGAATTGTTACTCTAGCAACTAGAATGCCTTGACTGGAGGGGATGGGTGGGAAGATATAGTTGGGTGGGTGGAGGCTATGGGGCGTATTAATTGACTGATCCTTAGAATAGTAGGGCACGTCATTAATAAAGAGGGTATTATATATCTGCGATGGGGTGGGAGGGAGGATTAAGTTGGGTGGGAACTATAGTTGGGTTGGGTGGGCCCCTCTCTTTATTAGTTTAGTGCGCCTGCTAGAATGACGCTAGCCCCCCCCCACCCCCCCCCAATAAGAATTGTAGATTAGTTGGGGGGGCCACCCGGCCCCGTTAGAATAGTAGGGCCGTCAGAATGGTAGGGGCCCTCCGGGGTTGTTAGAACGCTCAAATGGCGGCCCGGAACTCTAGTTTCCCACCCACCCGAATTCTACGGCTAGCCGATTGCCCCACAGTCGTAACATTCATGCCCGGAGTGGTATTAGAGTCCCACTAAGTAGCGGTTCGACCTTTTTGTCGCTCAAGCAGTCGATCCGGCACTTATCCACCACTACCTCTGGCACCGGCATAAGCAGCAGAGCTAGTTGTTTCATATACTCCCTAAGCAGTCGATTATGCTTATGAACTTGTTCCCCTCGATCCGGACGAATAGGCGGTAAGGCCCTGGTCGAAGCATTGGTAGCTTCCCGTAGGGGCGAAGCATTGATAGCAGAGGCGTTTGGATCCATATCCAGTCCCCGGCAGCAGTAGGCCCCATAGAATTGTAGGGGATCCATCGGTATAGACATAGTAGGCTCCTTCTGATCCATCAGCAGCAGTGGCTGGGGTAGCACCAGCGGCATATCCGGAAGAGGGGTGGAGGCGGTTGATCCAGCACCAGCGGCAGCAGGACCAGCGGGGGATCGGGGGCAGGGGTGGCGCAGAAAACGACGCAGAACCTGATCGAGAGCTATATTCTTATGCTCGTAATAGAAATCCATAGCCAGAAGCGGTAGTAGATCCAGTAGTCTCCCGATTCCGCCCATAGAATAGTAGGGGCGAGTCGATCCCTTTCTCGTATATGCCGCATATCCAGCGGCATAGACAGGGACAACGGGAGCGGAGACGGGAGCATAGGTAGCATAAGTTTCTTCTGTCAATGAAGCGGTCGACCCAGTATATCCTATAGACCCATAGCCTTTCTCGCCAAGCCTTCTCGGATCCAGCGGGAACTACTCGCCCGTCCCGCTTTTCATCGGAAGAAGTAGCTAGAGCAGTTGACCGTTTATCTTCCACCTCCGAGCCCGGGAGCCCAGGAAGTTGTTTACCTTGAATCCGCGGCGGAATAGCAGAGACAGTTGATCGGGTGGACCGGGAAGTGGATAAACAGATCGTACGGAACACTCAACCCACTAGTGGAACATCTCACTAGTTACCGACGCTATCATAGCAATGCAGGGGAGAATCACAACCACTCCGGCCGGATGATGAAACATCATGACTATTCTTTTGCTGGACTACTCGACATTTCGGTATTCCTTTCATCAGCATTTATTTCATCAGTTCTCGTGCTGGGATCGGATGGAAGCAATACTCCTATGAGCAATGAACCGCGACCGGATAGCCTTTTCTTTCATGACCCGCCCATAGTTTATTTAGGCAGGCGACTCGGTTCCGGATAAACGGAGTCGATCCCCCACTCACCGCTCGCCCATTGTTCCCACCCACCCTGCCCCACCCACCACATTTATATCACTTGCCGAATGGATAGCCGGATCGACGGACGGGGTGGGTGGCCCCCCCCTATTCTAGCGTCATTCGCCGCCCCCTTACCCCCCTCAAATTATGTTGCCCCTATTATTCTATTCTTCTAGCAGGCTGATGCCCCCATAGAATAGTAGGGGCCCTCCCACCCTACGGGCCCTACTATCTATAGGGGAAGCAGTTCATCGGCCTATAGCCTATAGTCATGTTACGTATAGAATCTCGAGCCACCCCTACAATTTGATGGGCCCTACCCCTACCCCTGCAGGCCCCCTCCCCCTCGGGTGACGGGTAAGGGCCCCCTTTCAGATTCTTGGGCAGGGCCCCCTTTTATATTATTGGGCAGGGCTTCCGGAAACATCTATACTACACATGCCCACCCCAACGTTGATTTCCTGCTAGTCGAGCATGAGATGAAAAAGTAAGTAAGTCAATCATGTTGGTCGGTGAGCCTAGTGATAGGAGCCAGCTCGGTTCGGGCTTACCTTTTCTTCAATAGTAGACTACTGCCCCTGTTCTCCACCGGAGAGATACCTACCAATAGTGGATGATTCACCCAGGCCAACGGAGAATCCTGTCGCGGTTCTGACCCCGCAGAGTCAAAACCTTACCGCTTTCGAACCGATCGACCGAATGCTTGCTTCAAGACAACCTGTGCATTTTGAAGCAAACCTCCATCCGCCCCTACTATTCTAAGGGTCCAGGGAAGGAGATTCGGGTCCATCAAGTCCAGCACCCCATCTATCCGAATACCTGGCACCTCTATCTGATGCTGGAAGATCCATTGCTGCTGACTCCTGCCCCCTCCCCCCCTATCCTCTTCCGACTGATGATTGTTCAATTCGCCCTACCTCTGCAGTCGGATATGAGAGAACAGTATTGGATGCCCCTCCTCTGCTTCGTTACTCCCCCCGCCCGATAGAGAGAGATAGGGATGTTGGCCATTCGGAACTCCTACCGGTGAGGGAGGAAGAATCGAGAAATCTCCAAACATTTAATGCCCACTGTTCCCACCCCCTTTAGAATAGTAGGGCCCTTAGAATAGTAGGGGCCCACCCAACCCAATTCCCGGGTACCTCATTCGAGATAGATGCCCGATCAATCCGGGGATTCAAGCTGGGGGGTGAACTGCATACTCCTCTTATTCTTCTAAGTGTTTCTACCGAAGGAGGTTGAGAGGAGCTTTAGCAGTTATGGAGAATCGGGGGGAAAGAGTGACCACTCGACTATCTATATAGTTGGAGAGGATTTTCTCCATTTCCATTAATGCAACACTGCCAAGTGATATGGGAACATAAGCAAATGTAGGAGATCTTCTTGGAACGAGCGGGCCGGCTATGGAGCTGAGCCAAGGGGTGTTGCTAGCGACGGGGCCGGTGCATTTAGAAGAGAAGCAGGTTCAAGGGTCGATCCGCACCTAAAACTTAGACTTAATCCACTTGATCTACATCTGCATCTGGGGACAATGCGACTGGATCTCATGGATAAGCAACTCCGCAAAAACTCGATAGCTGGGGACGTACGAGATCTGCTACTGGATATGCATGGATATGGTTCCGAGCGAAGGGATGTCGGAACTAGGCACTCCACCATTGGATCCCGGTCCCTTTGAGAATAGTAGGGCCTCTGTCGTTGGCGGTTAGGGGTATCTGGGCGAGGTGGTAGTAGGCAAGCATTCAAGGTGTGACTATGCCATCATTCATTGGTATTGGATAACCTACACCTGCCTTCGTTGATGGGTTAACTAGCTCCGTGTTCCCTCCCCGAACTATAATATCTGGGTGGGAGCTATAGATTTGCCCCTTAGCCCCAATATAGTCAAGGGCCTCCAACTAGAGTCCCTCCCACCCTGCAGGGCCCCTACTATTCTATGGTAGTGGCTCAATGCAGGGTGGGAACTTAGGAAGAAGTAGAAAGGGACTACTTTAGCCCCCCTGGGGACCTGCTTACTTTCCACCCACCGCGTCACTCTCCACCCCCCAACTAGAATTGTTACTCTAGCCCCCCCCTTTCCATAGTTTTCCCCTCGACATTCGGCTGGGGGGCTCCCCGTTTTTCAGGCCCCCTACAATTCTATGGGCTAGCAGGCGTCATTAATTAAGTGGGGGGCTAAAGGTATCAGCCTGCTAGAATAAGAACTATAGTTTCCCGCCCACCCGTTATCCTATATCCTCCCACCCACCCATGTGACGTATAGACTCAAACGAATCACCCACTTTCTCGCATTGATGTTACGTAGATAGATCAGTGTGGTACCACCTTCCGTATGGGAGTTTGGGTTCGAATCCCATCTGATCTCTAGCTATAGAGCGAACGCGACTCCAAGGCAAGTGGGCAACACCCACCCCTTGGATAGTTGTTCTATGGCGGCCTCCAAGTTAGGCTATCGTTTGTTTAACTTGGCAACTCTGGCTATACCCAACCATACCTAAAGGAGGTATACGGTAGATGGGACCCACCGGGTCCCCCCCCACTCCTTATCCGGGGGGGTACCGGCACCATTCCAAGGGAGGGTGGGGCAGTGAGTGGACAGAGGTAAACGCGGGGGGGGGCTTTATTACGTATTAACCCGATCCGTCTCTCAATTCGACGATCCGTCTCAACGGATAATCGCCGGAGAAAGAGACGGATAGACGGTAAGCAGAGACGGATAGACGGAGAAATATCCGTCTCTCCATAGAAAGCGGATTGGTTCTATACGTAACATGCCTATAATGAATTCATTAGGGTGGGGGGTGCCCGATGCAGACAAGCAAGAAATTTCCTGGCCGAGGGCAAGGAGGCGAGAAACGGTAGGTACCCCCGAAGATCAGGGATGGCCCGTAAGGTTCTATCTTTTAAGCCCAAGTGGTCTCATAGTCTTCGGTGATTAGCGCAATATTGTCTTAGTTCAGAGACTTGTCTCGCTACAAGCATTTCCTATATCTCACAAGCATTTCCTATATCTCACAAGCTCCCTATCAATGGATGGAAGGACGGGCATGGAGGGAAGGATAGAAGGAATAAAGGCGGTTCTTCGGGCACAGACAATAAAGCCCAGTCCCCCGGCAGGTCAACCAACCCAAGTGTGGCCGGGGTTAGACGAACAAGACAGAAGTCCATTTGGCAATGAAAGGAAGCCGGTCTTTGGGCGTAGACGCAAAAGAAGCCTGGGTCACCCTGTCAAAGAATTCCCGGTTCCTTCTCCAGAGAAGGAACAACAAAAACAAGGAGAAATAACCCGGACCTACCCCTATGGGACTCACCCGGGCTCATCTATCCCTCCTCATAAAGCAAAACAGGGAATAACACCAGCTTCTAGGCAAGAATAATGGGGCCCCAACCAGCTCAGAGTACCCCGGTCGTTTATCTCTGTCCATTCTCCCTGCCTATGGGGTGCCTACCCCTCCGCCGATCCAAAGAGCCTCCAGGTCGTTAAGAGATCTGCTATCTACCCCACGAAGGGGCTTCCTACATAGCTAGCTATTGCTCGATAAATGACTGTTGTGCCAAAACCCAAAGTTTCTCGAGAGATCTCCGCGTGTCTTAAAGCTCATAGACCGACGTGGGTCCCATCACAGTGTACCGCCCCTAAAAAAGGGCTCTTGATCCATAGTATAGGTTTTGAATTTGTACAGGGGAAGAACCGCTACCCCCCCTATAAGATCCCTGCAGACTATCCTCCGGGTTGGTTAGACCATTGGATTGCGCGTATCGTACTGCGGATGTTATCATACGATGCGCCACCTTGGTTACAAATTGTGCCATTTTCCCCCGATTTACCCCCCTCTGTTAGCGCAGTTTAGAGCTATTTATATATAGGAATGAGAACGATCAACTTGATCTTTCAAATTCATATGACTGACTGGTACCTTTCTAATTCATACTTGAAGGTGAGAGCCAGCCCTCGATATTCTCAAGTTATGCCCTACTCCGAGTGATTTCTACCATTTTATTGGAGTTATGTCTATCTACTTTGGTTTAACCAGTCCGTTAAGCTTTATAAGTTGTTTATTACCCATCAGTTTATACATATCCACCACCAGCAGGAACAACACCAGTAGCTAGGGCATAAGCAGAAGCATCAAAGGCAAAGAAGCAACAGGTTAGGGTAGAGTCAGATAAGGCGTAGGGAGAAAAGAAAGGAGCAGATGCCGGTTACCCAGTTTAAGATACTACAAAGCCAGGGAGAGAGAGCATAGATATCCAGTTGATGCCACTAGTTATCCAGTTGTTTACCCACCGCCAGATCTACCAATCTTAGTTTCTCTACAGCCCTTTATTAAGTCGTTTATTAAGTCACTGAAGCAGATGGGTCAGATGCCAATACCCTTACATGCACCTAGGGAGAGACATACACTCTTATGTTACGTCCGTTGTCCATCCCTACCTGTTACAGAAGCAGGAAAAGCACCAAGTTCATTGGTTGAATGAACGAGATAGCTACTTGATCCACACGGTTACCTTACCCGAGATGAAGAGGAGAAATGAGACAGAGCAGATCGACAGGTCTAAGTGGAGATTATCAGGATCGACACGACGACCTTATGGTAAAGCTGCTGAAAGAACCTTGCATTTACGCTGGTGATTTTATCATACGAAGCCGGCCTTTATGTGAAATGCCCTTTAATAATCTGGCATTATCTTTTTGAATTATACCTTTATAAGCTGGCCTTCTAGTAGTAGCTGGTTATTTGACCGCGCATAAGCTGGCATTCTATAGGCTGGTTATTTATCCTGTTTGAACCTGGCAAAATCCCTGGAATATTGACATTAAAGAACCTGCCCCTTCTCCTAACGAAACCTTCCGTCGATGAAAATGGGTATCAATCGCTCAACCCCGTGATTTTGACAGCAAGATCGGGGGGGTGGAATGTAAAGATCAAAATTATCATGAGTTCCTGGTCATTATTCGGGTCAACGATCACAGTGTTTGCACCGGCAGTCCAACAAAGCGGCTCAGTAGTGATCTCTTTTTATACATTACGAACGACACACTCCACCTGCCCCCTCCCCGCGTCCATCAACGATCCTGCCCAGAGCGAAAAGAGCGCTTTGAAACGCAACCGAAGCAGCATGAGCGGGCGAAACAATAGAGCAAATCTGGAATGCGAGATATCGATTCATTTTGATCGATGAAGAGGAGCCCCTCAAATTCTATGGCGCATATCTGTTATTATACGACGCACCCTCGCACTTGGTAGGAGCTAGATCACTTCGTCATTTATCTCGATTTTGTCCATCGATTCAGCCTCGGTTCAGTAGGGAAATATGCATATCTGTTATTATACGATGCATTCTTCGCACTTCAATGGGATGCACCTAAGTGATCGAAGAACAAAAATTGAACAATAAAGTAAGTTTCGATAAAATCTCCACTTAGACCTTCGCCTATCACTTCTTGGAACACTAGCAGATGTTGGAGCACAACTCCTGAGAACAGCGGGCAAGAACGGAACAACACTTCTAGGAACACTCTATTATTTTGGAACATCTGGATACATCCCGAAACTTCTAGGAACACTTGCTAATGCCGGTCGCTTATAGGAACATTAGCTTATGCACACATTAAGTCGGAACATAGACTTCTAGGAACACGTGCCAATGCTGGAGCATATAAAAGTTTCCTTCTCGGCGGGGTTTCCTAGTTATAGCGTAGGCCGATCGGGAGCCTTGAAAGCTCGGGTCAATCGCTACCTCTGCTGCTGGTGCTTTTTGCTTTATTAATGAATCCACTGAAACTCGGCCAAATGCTACCCCCGTCATGGTTGCCCATGTATCTGCTTTCTTGACCACTGATGCCGGGTCAATTGATTCTTCGATTGGTTAAACAAATGCTACCTTTGCTGCTCTAGCCGCCTTTGTCATTAGCACTGGTACCTCTACAATATACTGTAATCCTATCATACCAAGTCACTGCATAGCTACGTCCCTAGGCAATGAGCAATGGGCAAGTGAGGATAGACGCGATAAAAGGCACGCAAAATAGTGGAAAGAGAAAATGAGTGATAGTCAAGTGAGAGCGTAGGAGTGCACGGAAGAGTGCGATTGGCGCACTGATGTTGGGCGAGTGAACCCGTTACTATACAAGGATAGACCATATAGGGATAGAAAGGGATAGACAATATTCTACTATTCATCAGAAGATCGAACCAGGTGAATTCATTGAATTGATCAGTACCCCTTTTGCCCACTCTCCAGTGATTGTTCCCTGCGGTTGGGGACGGGAGGCTCGAACAACTGGATCAATAGCTTAAACTGCTACTGCTTCTAATGGATAAACTGGGTAAGTTGCTGGTATATAAACTTGGGCACTATAGGCAAAGGCGCCTGGACCATAGACAGCGAAAGCAAAGGTATCATCATAGGAAGAAGTCAAGCAAGCAGCCAGGGTTGATCCTGTACCAGTATATGTCAAAATATATGTGCGTGTTTCAGGTCCGACATGACTTTATGCCCCTATTAGTTTATGTCCCAGCAACCCCAGTTCCAACCCGAGTGAAAGCATCCGAGCAAGCAGGAGTCAAGGCATAAGTTTCAGATTCAGAGCCATCCGTTTCAGAACCAATTTATCCGGTTGATTGAGTTTATCCAGTCAAATAAGCAGTTCCAATTCCAGTTCCATATTCTGTAACAGAGCCCACATCCCTTCCAGATTGATAACCGTAATACTAAGCTTCGGTGTAGAGAAAATATCCACTTAGACCTTATAGCTGATAATTGTCCCTTTGTGAACCTGGTATTATAGCCGATCAATCTACCTTAGTCAATCTGGCATTATAGCTGGTGAATTATCGACTTTGCGAACATGGCCCTCTAGTAGCTGGTAATTGAGACCAACGCATTTTACTTTGTCATTTTCCCGAAGCTGGTCTTATGAGTCGCTTGGTAGACCCCCATAAATGAGTAGCTTAGCATGTATGCACTTGTTAGTAAGGCAAAGTGCGTAGTTCAGAATACCAGCAGCAAGTGGTCAAATTCCATTAGTGAACCAGGTCTTTTGTGGGTAATTAATCCTTATATAACCTAACGTTGTACTGGTCAAATCTACTTAGTGAACATAGCGATTCTGGTGAATTGGACTAAATAACCTTGCATTGTACTTGGTAATTTCTATTTGTTAACATGCCATATACTTGGTAATTTTTATTTAATGCACGTGGCATATGGGTTGGTTAAATCTCCTTCAATAGCCCGGCCTTAGCATACGAGTTAGTCAATTATGCAGCATTCACATGCCCTATAGTAGTCATTTATATTGCATGATCCTTAGGTTGACTGGTAATTGATACATAAAGAGCCTGGAAGCTTGACTGGAGTAGAGCTTGCTCTATTTTATTGGGGTAGGGGATTCTATACGTAACATGCCCTATAGTTCCCACCCACCCGGGCATGTTACGTATAGAATCTATTCGACTTTGAAAGAGGTCCAACAATTGCCTATCACCTATCATTCTTGTTACGTAGGTCACTCCCTCTCTTTGAACCTCACTTCTGATTTATTCTATAGGATGCCATGTTGGCTATTTCAGGTAGGGGAGTCTGCTCGTCTCCTCCCTGTGTTCAGTTCTGGGCTTTTTTTGTTCTAAAGCACACCCTCCCGTGCAGGGGCGAACCGTTCGGACCTTCCACTGAACGAGGTAAGGAGAACCCGATGTTACTCATAGTAAGGGATGGTAAAAGGCAGGGCTTGTGTCATCTGATCTATATGAGGGTATGGGGCTGTAGTTGCGGGGTAGTGGAGTAAGTTCAGTGGGGAACAAGCTCTGCTCTGCCTGTGGTTCGAAAGCCGACTGTAAATCCGTGTATCTGACTGTGGTTTGGAAGCCGACTGTGAGTGTAGTTGTTCCTAGGTGCCCCCCGGTTAACTAGGAGTAAGAAGAAGCTGCCTGCTTATATCTAGATATATAGATATAGAAATAGATAAGTAGATGAGGGAGGCTACGCATTTGTCATCAATGCCAATATTAGTGAAGGGGTTTGTATCCCTGGTGATGAGTAAATGGGTGGGGAATGTGTGAGTCTAGTTCGTGCAGGGGTTGGGGTTTTTTCTTTGACTTAGGGAAGAAGGCGAGGGGTAAGTGTGCTAATAGTATGGGATGTGAGACGCTGTGCGTGTTTCATCGATTGTATATGATGGTATGTATTATGATTTGGGGTGGAGTTAAGAGAGGGAGTATTCCAGTTGTTTTCCCGTGGCTTGTAGGATAGTAGAAATGAGTGAATTGTGGGGGCCAGGTGAACCAACCGGTACTTAAGTGTGATTGGGGGTGAGTGTACTGGGGGGGAGCCTGCCTTGCGGAGGAGGTTGGCTTGGAATCAGCGGGTATGATAGTCAAGAAAAGGTTTGTCAGAGAAGAGAGGGAACCATACTAATCATCAGAATCAGAACTCACAGCACGAGCGAATCTTCTGCTCCCTGCACAGAAATCAGAATCTCGATCTCGCTCATTGGAATCAGCATCAGGATCTGCTGGATCATCGACTGTCCCCGCCCGCCTTGGATCAACCTAATCTCAACTAGAGAAATAAGAACTGGTTCTGGGTCAAGTGCTTGCGGAGTCAAGTGCTGGTCTTGCTTGCTGGTATGGCTGGATGGTGAACGCCACCTTTCATTAGTTCAATTCCCACCCCAATAGTTAAGGTTATAGGAGGATAATTTACCATCGTTTATCGGTTCATAGAAAGGAATTTACCATTGTTTCTCGGTTCATAGAGAGTAATTTACCACCCCTTTCTCGGTTTCTTAGGGGAATTTACCACCCCTTTCTCGCGGGTCATAGTACCTCCTTCGTCGGGGGCGCACCCCAAGCCGCTAGGATAATTAGATTGTCCTCCCAGGCAAGCAAGGTGAACTCACATTCATTGACATGCGTACAGTTCCGCCCAGGCATAGGAGAAAGAGGGGGCATGGGGCTGGGCGTGGGAACGAACAAGGAGGTGCCGGGATAGCTCTCTCTCTGTTCTGGGCGAAGCCACTCGTTAGTGGGTTTAATATAATGAATATCCGGCCAAGGCATTATCCGGCCCGATCTAGCCTAGCATTTGCCCGCCAGAGCAGGAGCGCCCGGGGCAGTATCAATTCAACCCAGCCGGGGTCCAAGAGAAAGTTCCCATTCTCAGGACTCTCTCCTTCCTTCAATTTGCTCATTCCAGCATCTGTTGGGATTGCCCAGTTAGTTGCCACCAGTCCCCCCCATGGTATGTTATGTATAGAGAGAGATCGCCCGCCTCGCTCGATTTACTTTGTACAGGCAGAGAATTGATAGATCGATAAAATTCCGTATCACTCAATGCAATGTTGCAGCAATCAATTAGTGGCGTGCAGCATATTCATCACCGGACGAGCTCCCTCGGTCGATCGATCATACGAATGCTGGGTCCTTTACTTACTTTAGGACTAAATGTGGAAAGGACTTACTTTAAGACTACTGGTGGAAAGAGAGAAGTGGCATTGACCCATTTGTTTTTCCGGTTCGGCTTGGTTATTCGAATCAGTCAGGCAGGAGGAATTAGATCCCGTCCGTATTACATCGGATCCATCGGTGCACTTAACTATCCGCTCCAATGTACCGGCTTTCAATTGCTATCGCTTCATAACATAACATCAAGCGGGCGGGAGTCTGTGTCATCGGGGTCGGGTGGGAAGGAAAAAACGAGCGGAGTGATATAGATAAATAGCTTGCTGCAGCCTAAATAAACAATAGGGCAGGGGAATATGGAGAATGGAGGGAGTGCGCATGCCAACGGACGGACCCCCTTTCCCATCCCGGGGCACAACACGAAGGAACAGACCTGATAGAGGTCGGAATGCAGAGATCGGATTAAGCATACTCACTCATGGGTATAAAGAGATCTGTTCTCGGGGCGAGAGAGGAAGCATAATTGACTTTGGTCCTGACCCCCATCCCATGATGAACCACTTTATTCCGTCCGCAGGGCGGAGCGGCCTTCGTTCGTTAGCCCACCCACATGCCCTCTCTCTCTTAAGAGGTGAATTGTTTCAGTCCGCCTTTCAAGTTCAGGATTTCCAACAAAATCTTCTATATAGAGACCTGAGAATTGAAGGCTTAAGGTAGTGCCCCTATAGAAGAATACGTACAAATATCGATCCTGTAGGTGTGTTGCTGTGTGATGTTAGTCATCTAAGGTCTAATATCCCTAATCGTAATAATACCTGTAGTAGTTTCCTATCCTATAGTCTAAGTATCCAACTTTATGTGTCTAGAGGCGGTATGCATAGTTCATGCTGAGTCCTTCGTCCTCTTAGTTAGTTAGAATCCTCGTATAGTTAAAGGTATGCTGTGCCCTGGAAACCTATGGTGAATAGAACGCAAAGAGTGTATAGTTGCATTGGATCCTCATACCATTAAGCTGACATTCAGGTGATAGATTCGATGCTACCCGATGTTGCCTGATAAAGATATTAGTGGTTATTAATTAATAGGTTCTGCCCCTGTATCTGCGCTGGTTGCTTCCCGGTCAATTCAATATGCTACTGGTGATTCTCGATATGTAAGGTCGTCGTTTCGATCGTTCAATTTCTCACTTTATGGAGTTGATTGTTCCCTACCACGCCTTTTTCTTGCTGCTGTCTGTGCTTCCGTCCCAATCTATGACTCTGCCTCTCGATCCGGAGAGGATGCGATAAATCCTGCTATGGGCAATGATCCTTAAACCATAGGCTCTGCATACGGCCCTGGAACGGGAGAAACTCCAAATGGTGGTTATTGAACTGGATCAACAAGTTACTCTCGAACGGGCCCTGCAATAAGCTATGACTCTGCGGAATGAACTCCAACTCCTGCTCCCTATGTCCTTGCAAATGAAACTTAAGGTGGAACTGCTTCTTGCTTTGTTGCTGAGTAAACTTAAACTACTGCTACCTCTGCTACTGGTTTGACTCAAATTCTTTGGTGCTGCTTTATCATCCGTCCTCGCCACGAGTTCCGCTGCTGCTTATACGGATGCCGGTTAAACTCCAACTGGTGCCCATGGAATTGTAGGGGCTCAATCAACAGGTGCTGATTCAACTGAAACTGGGTCTGCTCCTCTCTTTACGCCCTCCACCTTAGCCGTTGCTTCCTCTTAGCGGGTGAAACTGGAACTTAGCCAACTTGCCTTTCTAAATTGCCCTTTAGAATAGTAGGGCTCCGCCTCCTACTCGGATGCTACTTCCACTGATGATGGGCCTGGGACCCACCCCGTCACAAGCCTATCGTAGCAGAGCGAATCATAGCGACGAATATTAACGAATCGAACGTATGGGATGGTTCGCCAGCGCACTGAGGAGACCGTGACTCACAAGGACATCACGTGGCCTTTGTCACCGTTCGTAGAGATAACTAACCACCCGACGACGGTCTTTCCGTTTCACTTACGGAAGCCTTACGGAAGCATATAAGCCCGTATCGTCCTTTCCATTTGAGCCCACAGAGATAGAAGCCGTGGTTTCAGCACCAGTCGCACATCCACCACCACCATCATTAGTGGATGCATTAAAGCAAACAGACTTTCTCGGCACAGAGGCGGAGGCATTTGAATCGGATCTTTACCTTGTTTACTCAGCAATTCGAAAGCTATCACCTTGCCCCCTCAAATTATATGGGCCAATCCTAGATACAGATCGAGATGCAATTCCATATTGAGTGGTTGGAGTTCGAGCAGATTCACCAGTCGCGGAAGCAAAGATAGCATCTGAGCCAGATCGAAAACGCATCGCTCATTTCGGATCCTCCAGTGCCAGTAGCAGTAGTTCCAGCAGCTATGGTAGCAGGAATCAAGACAAAGGTAGATCCAATTGATTCGGGATAAAAAGAAGCAGTAGCACCAACCACAAAGGTAAGAGCAAAGTAACCTATAGAGTAGGCAAGGTAAAAGGCTGTAGAGGCATAGGTGGGGGTAGAGGCAGCTTCTCGTGCCAGTGAAAGCAGCAGCATACGGGATACGCACGTGTTCCAGGAAGTGTAGTTAATACACAGAGAGGGACCTTAATTGGCAAGACAGAACAACGGGGAGTAGAGACTACAGGGGCAAAGGCAGCCGTTGATCCAGCTTCACAACCAGCAGTTACATTTTACCGAGTGAAAGCAAGAGGCACGGGAGGTATAAGTGGAGATTCTGTTATCTCCACGGACCCTAATCATCACTCGCAGAGGCCCCTATTCTTTAATCGTTGCAGAGCGCCGAGAAAGTATGAAAGCAGCCACAAGAGAGATTGCGGATCAAGATGCAGTTCCATTTGATGGCAAGGTGAAAGCAGTGCTACTCCGCCCAGTATTCTTTTATAGATAGAGAGCCATAGCCCGTACCCGCGCACAATTTTGGAAGCTCGCAGGTGTAGTTGTTAGCTTTATCTAAGTCTTGGTCAGTGTTCTAGCGAGATCCAGTCCCTTGGTGGGGTTGCCTGTTCTGTTCGGAGCTCAAAGTAACTCTTATGATTGATGAATCGCCCGTTGGTAACTCTTGCTCTTGCGTTTCCCGACACCTAGGTCAATCAGAACTAGTCTCATTGTGGCGCAGTAGCTCAGGTAAGCAGAGCCACTTTCCCTACCCTACTGTTGAAGAGCCCGTGCTAGCAGAATAACCTGTCGGGTGCTTGTATTCGGCTCATGACGCGCTTTCCGAAGCTCCTATGGTTCGGTTCCTCTAGCCGCTCAGCCTTCCCGGCGACCATCTATATCCGTATATGGGTCATTCGGCAGGGTTAGGGGATCTGCAGTGTTCCGCAGAATATCTATCTAATTCTTTTGAATACCCCCGGCTGGCCGTACCCGCGGGCTGGGGTGCTTCCCGTCTCGAGCAGATGGAACCTGATCCGATTGTTATTCCGCCACTTTACCCAGATCCACCAGTTCTTACTATCTTTGCCGGATCTGCTACCTTCTATGCTATAGTTTCTTAAGGGCTACTATCTACGTCTATCTATGCACTGATAGATGCGTAATCAATAGGGTAGGGCTTTCCCGCCTTATTAGAGCTATTTGCTTTACTGCTACCCATCCCCCATCCAAATACCCATCCAGTAGGCGCCAAAACCAATGGAAACCCGGAGCGTAGGGGGGGATATTGGTCATGACTGAGTCAAAAATCTCCGTTATGAGTCGAACCGTGACAGTGGTGATGAAAGTTAAAGCAGCAGTTTGTTTCTCAGTTGCGGATCCAATCCCAGACGCCGCAAGGAGTTTACCCATAAAAGAAGGCAGAGCCAGTGGACCTTGTTTACCTAGAAGTAGCACCAGTCTCAGCAGCAGTTGAACCTGTATAACCGCCAATACCAAAAGCATACCCCGTGGTTCAAGTTCCATTCGCCCCACTATCTATAGGGATCCAGAGCCAGTTGATTTTGATGCGTAAAATTGGATATGTACCTTAAACTCTTGCTTCGACCTTTGCCTCTGCCCCCGATGCTGTTGCCTTGGATGCTAGGTCTACTGAAATGGGTGTAGGGTCAACAGCAGGCTTTCGATCCAGAAAGTATGTTGGGCGATCAGGTGGCGAGGACGCGGACTCAAATGCTGCTTCCTCCATTGCTGCGGGCTATCGAATTGTCAAGGATGTTGGGCGAGATAGTGACTTTGGAACTTAGTAAATGGGATCACGAGCAACCGGCTCAGGAACTGCTGGTGAAACGGCCTCTGCTCCGAGTGCTGCTTCAACCGGTGCTGGTGAATATGTATCTGGACAAGATGGTGGCTATCTCTCCGCTCTGGATTTGGATCTGTATCCGCGTATAGATATGCTTCAAGGTCAAAAGCTGGAACTAGCTCAGATGCTTGCTCTGACACCTATGCCTCCGGTGCTGGAACCTTTGCTTTTGTCTCTGTGGTATCGCAGGTATGCTGCTGGGCAAGATGGTGGCTTAGATAGCTTGGCTTTACTGGTGCTTCCTCTGCTTCAGAACCAAATGAATCAACAGATGGACCAACTGCTGGACACAAAAAATCGCCATCTCGTCTAGCTTCCCTTTGCTCAGTTTCACTTGCACCGGTGAATATATAAGACATTATCCGACCTTCCTGCCTCAGCTTCTACACTACTACCTCCACCCCCGCAGCAACTACGCGAGCAAGAACTGGAGCAGCACTTAGTAGGGCCAATAGACAAGCACCTGCAGGTGTCAAATATGGTCAAGCTACCGGGGCACAAGCAGGAGCCGCTCATTGGATACCCATTATAGGGACAAGGAAACCATCATCGAAGTCAGACCCAATCCGAGGGTAGATTCGTCTATCACTATCTGTTCCCCATCGATCGAACATTACTGAAATGGGCTCAAAACGTACGGCTCCGCTGACTGGCCCCGACAACTTGCTACCTGAATTCATTAGTCAAATCGATTCAAAATGGCTTGTGCTAGTGTAGATTCTGCACAGAATCTCCACGACGACCTGCTGCTTATGTATGAAAGGTTTCGGCATTCGAAGCAACAAAAAGGCTGGTGTGATAGATGATTGAATTCTGTGCTCCCGGTTGGTTGTTCTTCCTACTGAGTAGACCCGACCGGTAAATGAAATATAAGCTGTGTTTGTGAGTGAAAATCTCAACTGTACGCTCCTAGCTAATCATATAGAAAGCTAATCATATAGACTAACTGGTATAATGAAGTGGGTTCGAAAGTATAGGTATAAGGTGGGTTTCAAACCTGTTTCTAAGTGTTGATCTCCTCTAGAAATGAGGTGGGATTGGGTGAGGGCGCCCCAAGGTATCAAAGTGAGGAGTAGTGTTGGGGTGTGGGTCTCCAAGCCATAAAATCCCCTAAGTACAGGTGGGGACGTAGAGTGTCAAATGTAGGTGTTGTGGGATCGTCCTACAAGTAGTAATTGCCCTAAGAAGAAGCCCAGCCGGTAACCCTGTTTAGGTTGTTTGGAGGGCCCCTAAAGCGTCTAAAAATGAGTAGGATGTAATTTCCCTGTAGGTTCCTAAGTTGCAAGGTTGTACTACGGGTGCTTATTGATGAATGGTCCCATAAATAGAAGTGGTGAGTGTAGTTGCAGTTCGCTCCTGGGTCAAAAACTAGGTGTGATCCCTGTGTCTCTGCTGCTCTGTCTTATGTGGTTCCCAGTTGTACGGTCCATAGTAGTATTATGAGGTTATCCGGTTGCAGCCGCTCTAACGCTGTGGGTGATCCCTGTAGTTGTAGGTTTAGTCAATCATATTCCTCCCGCTGGGTGGTAATGAAGAATAAGATGGCTACCTCCTCGTAGTTGAAGCTATGTCCCGATAAGAAGAGTCTAGGTAGGAGCCGTGTAATAGGTGGTGTTAGTGTTAAAGGAGTCCGTTTATCTGTCTTCAGTGTAGAACCCATTATTTCCAACCAGCATCATAGTGAGTGTTGAACCCGGCATAGGAATCATGCCCAATAGCGGCTACACTAAATGAACTAGTACCAGTAGTAGCATTTGTGTCTTGTTCTGTTGTTGACTAAGCTTATGAATGGGTGGTGTATTATGCTTTGTAAGTAGCTTAAAGTACCAGTGTTGCAAGAAGTAGCTGCATATCCACCATAAGTAGTATATGGTTCATAAGCACGACTAGTATTACTAGTAGGAACAGCAGTTGGTTTCGATGAAGGAGTGGTTTCATCCCCAGTAGTACCGGTATCACATAAAACAAAGGGAGTAGATCGATTTGGTGAGCCAGAGTAAGCAGTTGAATTCTAACTGGCTGCTAAGAGCCCTAGTCGATCGAGAGTAGTCGAAGTGGAAGGCAACTGGCTAAAAGCGAACTGGCGTGCCTCCGGGTTTCCATCCGGGAAGGACGAGCTTCCATCCAACGACTAGAGGGCTCAACTAGTGAGGCTCCTAACGGACGAGCTTCATTCTCTCCGATTCTCTCCATCCATTTTCGATCCTACCCTACACCCCCGGTGCGGGCCCTACTATCCATCGGCCATCGGCTATAAATTGACTGTTACCGGACCGTGGGCAAGCCTTCAGTGGGGTTGGCCAGCCTTCACCCCCAGGCAAGATCTTCAGCTGGACCGGGAGAAAGTGAGGGCAAGGATGTTTGTGAGGGCAAGGATAAACTAACGTCGATACCGTGGGTGAGGGCAAGGACTATACTCAACTCGTTAATTAACTATCCTGAACCGGGGGTGAGCTATCCTGAACCGGGGGGTGTAGGCAGTCAATGCCCATAGAATGTCGATTCCTTCCATTACCCACGAGTTAACAATTCGGTTACTTCTCGAAAGAAGGAAGGTGCCCGGTTCAAAGTTAACAAGCCCGGTTCAGGTTAAGCCGGTTCGAGCATGCTTTCATTCGGAAGGAATGTTTCCCTCGGTCCAGCTGCCTAACCCATCTCCTATTTGTTTTCACCCATCAGTCTACCCTTACCTGAACTGAACTTCATCCAACAATGCCACCGGGTAACCTTCCGGTTGCCCCGGCTGCCGGCTGCCGGCTGCTATCATAGGGGAGTTTAGTTCTAGTAGGGACTGCTGATTGAACTAGTTACAACCCAACCACCTTCTCTCCTCATGCGAACACCACCCCACCGAACAATCGATCTCAAACAGCACTACCATAGAATAGTAGGGGCCCCTTCCTAACCCTACCGGCACCCCTACTATTAGAAAGGGCATTCGTCTTGCTCTACTGACTGGCCCCTACTATTCTATGGGGACCTGCCCCGGTAGGGGCCCTTCCTAACCCGCCCCTAACGTCGATCATTCGTCTGGCTCATATGACTGGAAAAGTGACCTGCCCCCCTCCCCTTCCTAACCCTACCTTGAGTTGATCAAAAGTCTGGCTCCGTAGACTGGTGAAGTGACCGAACAGGCATAGAAGGGGCCCCTGTCCATCTCTCCATTGATCATTTTGATCGCTCATATGACTGGAACTATAGTCCCACCCAACCCGGGCCCCTCTCATTCGTTGGTAGTCGGTAGATTATTCGACCCAACTACTCGGGTTCGCGAAGGGGGTAGATTATTGTAGGGGCTACAATTCTAGTTGGTGGGTGGGCATAACTCCATAACTCTAGTAACGCGGGGGCAGGATTCGAACCTGCAGTCTTCAGGTCATGAGCCTGACGAGTTGACCAATTACTCTACCCCGCTTGTAGGCATATAGTTCGAGAGAAACCAGAAGTTGAGTTCTTCAGAAACGGCACCTATCTTCCACCCACAATTGAATCGGGCCGCCTATCCCTCAACATCACTTCGACTCGAGCCCATAGAATTGTAGGGGTTGGGTGGGAGTTCTAGTTCTAGATTCTATACGTAACATGCCCCTCCACCCCTTTGTAGTTCTAGTAGGGCCCCTTCCCATTTTACCAACGGCATCTCCTCCCCCTACCATTCTATAGGCCAGCTCGATTCCCCTACTATTCTATGGGGCCATCGAACTTTAGTTCTTTCGGATACGAAATAGTTTACCTTTCTCGATTCTATACTACACATGCCCACAATAGAATATTCGAGATACCTCCCAGGTTATCCCTCATCTGAATTTTCTGAAGGTGAGGGGGGCGGCTGTTGTTATTGTAGGGCTATTCTATAGCAGGCTTATTAATTACCATTAGAATAGTAGGGCAGTTCTTAATTAATGTACTTAGCTACAATAAGCCAACCCAACTAGAGTTTCCCATTCTTCTAGCCCCCTACCCCCTACGGGCCCCTTTTTAGATTATTGTAAGGGCCCCCTACTATTCGCCCTATTATTCTATTATTGCTCGATTCTATACGTAACATGGGTTGGAGGGCCCCGGCCTATTCGCCAGGGTAGTGAGTGGGGGGGCAGGTCGACATCGATGGGTAGAGGTAGGTTCCATGAGAATGGGTAGGGGTAGGTCAAATCTCAAATCCATAGAACTTGGCAGTAGGTTTCCCATAGAATTGATAGGGGGCCTCGGGTTCCCCTACGGGGCAATGTGGGGGGGCAGGTCAAATCCTAGGGTAGAGGTAGGTTCCCCGGGTAGGGGTGTTTGCTATAGGCATGTGACGTAGAAAATCTGAACCCCTACTATTCTAACCCTAGCCGTTCCCACCCACCCATGTTACGTATAGATGGCTAATGCCCAGCCGAATTGCCCTTTGTTAGATCCATAGAATTGGTCAATTAATGTTCGGGGGGGTGCCCCTATATAGACTCAGTGATGCGCAAGTGATGCGCGGACAGTTGCCCTTCTGTTTCTATATAGAATACAGATATCAATCACTCTATTCCATTCTATCTATATGGAGTGGAATAGAGTGGGGACGACTATAGATAGTGATAGTAGGTCCTACTGTATCGGTATCTGTTTGAAACAAATCGGAGTGGGATATAGATAGTAGGTTGGGCCATTCAATGTTCTCGCCAGTCCTATCTATAGATTAGATCATTCGTTGAGATGAGATTCGTTGATTGAATATGAGACCGACTATTGTATTACATATAGAATACAGAATGTCATAACCTCTATTCTGTTCTATATGGAGTGGAGTGGGAGTAGAAAGAAATGGTCTGTGCCAATGCCTACTGTAATCGGATGAAGGAAAGACGGGCCCCTACTATCTATAGGGCAAAAATGGCTGGCCTGCCTTTTGGGTTGGGGCCCCAACTAATACAGATCAGATATAAATCACTCTATCCTGTTCTCTATGGAGTGGACCAGTCAATAGGAGTGGAGTGGAGATCAACCTCTATTCTACATTGGGAACTATAGCTATATGTTGTAAAGTTCTTGCCACTAGAACTCCCACCCACCCTGCATTGGGACCTTTCTTAAAAGCATCGATTTTGAGCTAATACTGGATCCCTGATTACCTATAGATCTCTATGGTCTTGCCACATGGGGTGAAATGTGACCTTTATAGAATAGATAGGGTAGGGCAGGGGGATCCCTATATATGGGACTCACAGTCTATAGGGCCATTGCCCATATATAGAAGAAAGTGCCGAAAGTGTCGCCAACTACAGATTCCCACCCACCCCTATAGTGCCGTTGGGTCTATCGAGCCCCCCCCACCACTATCGAGTCGGGGTGGGAGGGCCCCGGGCCCCCAATAAAATCGAGTTAGTTGTTCTTGGAGGGGGCCTATAGTTTCAAAGGGCTTCCTGGGGTGGGTGGGAGGCCTATACCCCCCACCCATCCCCAACCCTATCGAGTCCTTATTCTAGCAGGTTGATTAATGGCAGTGGGAGGGAACTATAGCGCTGGGTGGGGGGCTAAAGTAGCCCCCGGCAATAGTGTGCTCATCGCCTCCTGTCTGCCCCGGGAGAGGTGGGTAACCCGGGGAAGGTAACGGTGTCTGCTGGAGAAGGTATCCTGGGACCTGTAGCTCCTGGGGCTGGGTCACAGGGCCCCCGTCTGGATCGTCTTGGATTAGGTGGTATGGTGGCTAGTTCCGGCGGGTCAGCTGCTGTGGGGGATCGTCCCGGATTAGCGGGTATTCTATCGGCTAGTTCCCCCGGGTCGGCTGCGGAGGTAGGTAGGGGTAGCAGCTAGGGGGCTGGCTCTCTCTAGATGTGCCCGGAGTAGCTCTAATAACTGTCCTAAGTGGGGTACTGTAGATACAACTTTGTTCGTTCCTATTGTAACTAGGGCTGCCTGTTCTGCATTCTGGGATTAAGTGTTCTAAAAAGTGGTAGGGGGTAGGGCTCTATCTGTCGACAACAGACTGAACCTCTCCCTCTCCCGTAGTCGTATTCAGGGCTCGAATATACTAGTAGGATATCTATCCAACTACTGCTGTAGTCGTTGTCGTATACGGATATCTAGCTGCTGTAGTCTACGGATATATATATATATATATATATAGAACTGCTGCTGTAGTCGTTGTCGTCCAGGGCCCTCTGCATACGGGATTGCATATTGGGAAATGGGCCATCTATTGGCTCTATTGATTGCCGGGATTTCGAATCCATTGATCGTCTTCCGGGAGTGAGCGGAGTAGATGGGGGATGGATGAGATGGTTGGTGATGGTGGATTGGTGAGTAGAGTATGAGAATCCTGTTCACTGATCGAATCGCCGATCGGGGGCCCCATGTTAGCTATCGAGAGCTTTCTCCGTATTGATTGACAGATCAGATTACCGCTATCGAGAGCTTTCTCCGTATTGATTGACAGATCGGATAGGGAGTGATTGGGGCCTTGACTCCAGCAACGGGGGTCATATCCATCTATCTATCACTATCACTGGGTTCTTTTATTGCTCCATTCAATGCCGCCCATAGAATAGTAGGGCCACTCAATGCCGGTCTGCATAGTGAGCAGACGACAAAAAGGTGGGATTCGCCTCCCCCCTCCCCTCCCCTATCAATTTGAGGACTATAGATAGTCAGTCAACCCGAGAGATAGATAATGTCGAGTTGAGGCCATAGGGAGACACGACGCACGTATCCATCCATCCAATGATTAGATTAGATTAGATACGTGATATCAGTCCAGTCATCAGTCGTATCACGAACAGTTTCTCAATTTTGAGGCGGGGCGGGTGAGACGGGGGCATAAGCATATACTTCTTTATGGATCGAATCAACGCACCAGGCGATAGAATTCTCTCATTCCGCCGGTTCGAGACCGCCGCCTGGGAGGGATATAGAAAGCGACAGGGTTTGCTAGCATTTACTCCCAGGCATCTCCAAGCAAATCCAGCCCATCAAACCAGGGATAGGAAGGGTTAATTCCCGTCAATAAGTGCTATTTCTTCCATCCGGCGTATAGATATAGAGTTCGGTGGGCTGGCCCCTACAATTCTATGGCGGGTCTACTCCATTCCCATCTTCCTTCTCTCGATAAAGGGCGAGTCGGCATTTACTTCGATGGGTGAAGTAAAAGCGGGCGGCGAAATCCTTCGAATCGAATCGAGGGGGCTTGGGGCACTTAGTCGTTACCAATCTCCTACGGATCTGTTTCACCGACCGGACAGGCAAGCCTGCGGGCGATGCCTTGCGAAACACGGACCTCGACCTTCCTCTCGCACCACTCCCTATTCCTCAACCTCCTATTACAACATATATGATATGACTCGGTTTTTAGTAACAAGTTGTTGGTTATTACCCACTCCCGATGAACCCGGTCGGAAGCTTTTCGATCTCCAATGCCCCATGTCCCCAGCAGGGGGAAGGGAACAGATGATTTGGCCCAACAATGTAGGAAAGATGCGGGCCTCCCACCCAACTCTCATCCACCCACCCGGGCTAGAATTTATTGGGGGCCCCCCCAACCCGATAGTTAGGCCCCTACTATTCTAAGGGTGCATAGCTCAACCAAGGAAGAAGGGCGGAGAAAGGAGAGAGAAGCAGGGAGAGTGCGATAGATCCACATCCCCCTAGCTCTTGGACCGGATTCGGGGAGAAGCTGCATTTAGGCTTGGGAGGCGGGAGATCAGCTTCGATGGATGCCGAGTTATGCTTCTATTTACGGATGGATCAACGTCAATCATTTAGAGAACGGGCCGGGATGAATCAATGGAACAAGGGGAAGCGGTATATCATCTACGTATTAACAACTGAACTGGGAAGAATGGATTGACGACCAGGGGCTTTAGTGATCTATGTTCCCATCCATCAATGCTTTATCGGCTCCTGCCCATCTCTCATTCCGGTAGCGGCCGGACCAACCTAAAACACCGGATAGCGGATAGGCTCGGGTTCATCGCCTTTCCTTCTCCGGTTCGGAACCGGTCCCTTAACCCAGTCCCTTAACTCTTTTCCCCGGAGGGGAGAGGTTAACTCCTGCGAGAGAGCCCCGACCCAAACCGAGGATGTAGTCGATCGTAAGGAGTGAGTCAGCGGACCAGGTGTGGTATCGAGGCCCCTCATCGTTGGGTAATCGATCGACCGCTTGGGGTTGCTGCGAGAAAGGTCCCACTCTCAAGGGAAGAGGCTCAGAGGTCAACCTCTATTGCTATAACCAGCAGTCAAAGGGATCGATCCGATTCATCAGTGAATCGCAACTCAGGATTTATGATAGTGATGCAGCTTTTTCCGAGTATTCCCTATCGATCTTCGGACAACATGATCAAGGGTCCTCCATACCATTCCCAAATACTTCTTTTCCAAACGCAAGCTATCTCGCCCCCTCCCTAGGTAGAGATGGGCCCCCATTCCCTCTACCTAAAAAGTGGTGGGTGGGAGGAGATCGCGAGCGGGCTTACTAACCCGGATTCTCACTGGGAATAGAAGGGGGCCTCGCTAACATTACCGATTCCTCTCTATCTCTCAAATTAGCTATTTGGCCAGGGTCTAGGACTAAAGGGGCCCACTCAAGACCTAGCTACGGGGATCCATTGATTGGTGGAATGGGGGTTCATCCAATGAGATATGGGCTCCTTAACGATGACAATAATTCAGAATCCCCGGGTCCCACTGGGCTATGTTCGAATGGCGGAGAAGTGGAACGTATCAAGCTTTTGGATCCGTGGATCCGGATGCTCGAATCCAACTCAATTTCTTCGCTACGTATCCCCGGGCCCCTACTATTCTAAGGGCGGGTGGGGGTAGAAGGAATAACTGGCATTGTCATCCGGTGCTGCTGAATCGAAAAGCCCCCTACTATTTGTAAGGCAGTGAGTAGGAATCAGAGATGGATCCAGCTGGCTCATTTACGATAATAGGGGAGGGGCGATGAGAAAGAGCCAATAGATATGGGCTTGTGCCGGTCTCCCTCCCCCCACTACCATTCCACGGTGGAGGCGTGAAATTTCTATTTATCCGACTCGGAGCCCCCCTATCAATTCTATGGGGCCCATGTGACGTATATAAGATGATCCGCCGAGATCGATCGATCAAATAGTTCTATTCGTTTTGCAGTTGTTTTCTCAAGACAGTTGTTTTGCAGTTGTTTGATCGCCCCATAGAATAGTAGGGGCCCACCCACCAACTATTCGGCAAGGGGGGGTGGGTGGGGGGTTCTATTCGCCTTTGCAACCGCCGCGAACGGACAACTTGGATCCGAGTAACCGGGTGGGTCGGTCAGTTCCACTCTAGGGTCGCCAACAATCGAGAGCCCTAACCCCCCACCAACGGCCCCTCGCGAATAGTAGGGGCCCGCATGCACACTCCCCTACTATTCTAAAGGCGAGCAGTCCCAAAGCCCTACAATTCTATGGGGGTAGGGGTAAATGAAGAAACCTGCTAGCCCTTGGCGAATAGTAGGGGGCTAGAATAAGCAATAGTTGAGTGGGGATTCCCAGAGGGGACCTTGTACCGGCATACCAATCAGACAGTCATGATGGCCGTTCCATCGATTCCCAGGCTCGTTGCTCAGGTGCCAGATTAGAAGAAGCCGTTGTTCATCTCTCCAGGAATTGTTACTGTTCCTAAAACAAACCACCCCCTCCTGCTGATTCTATCGCCTCAGAGTCTGCCTTACCACCTATGGAGTAGTAGGACCATGTTGAGTGGCCAGTCTTCTCGGGTGCTGTTGGAGAACGGGGAGGAGGAGAAGAGATGCTGGTGGGTGGATGAACGTTCGAGTCTTCAGTGATCCGATCTGCTACAGGGGTTGCTTCAGTGGTTAGGTAGTACCCTCTCCCGCTAGTGGTTCTTCAAAAAACTGTGAGGCTGATGCATGTCAGCATCCCCCATATAATTGTAGGGCGAGCGGCCTGACCCACTTATCTCTACCTGCTGATGAGCCTTTTAACCCTACTATTCTATGGGCTATAGTCGAGGATTCAACTTTCTCATACGTACCCGGGCCCGTGTATTCAAATCCGATAGTGGGAGCCGATGCAAATCCTCCAAAGCATCCAGATCAAGACCCAGAAAGACTTACTGACCCACCACCAGTAGCAGATCCAATTCCAGTACCGAATCCAGTACCATATCCAGCAGATCTAGTTCCAGGCGTAGACGTAGAGCCTCCTATAGATTCTTCAGAGCAACTATAGTTTAGTTGCCGCAGTTCCAGTTCCAGGTCCCCCACTATCTATAGGGCAGCACGAGCCCCCCCTCTTTTCTATTATTGTCCACCAGCAGCAGATACAGAGCCATAGCCTACAGCAGTAGCATCCGTTAAAGATCTTCCAAACACAACTATAGTTGACCTTGTACCAGTATATCCATAACCCCTAGCAGTTGTTTCGGATCCTCCGAATGCGAAGGTAGCATCTGAGCAAGCCCCAGCAACTATAGTTGCAAGCCATCTCCTCCCCTCGCTCACCTAGTCACCACCAGCATATCCACCTTTACAGTAAGCAGTTTAAGTAGGAGCAGCATCCTGAGTAGAATCCTAGGAAGCGTACCCGTGAAAGGCCTCGATGAACCGTGGTGCTTGTATCCCCAAGCATCCCCGCCCCTTTAGAATAGTAGGGGCCTGGCAAATATCGATAACGGGCGAATCAGCAACTATAATAGCACAAATTCATCTACCCTCTGCCATGAACTACAACGTTGAAGTAGGCGGCAAAGAACTATGCCCCCGCCTCGCGGGGTAACTGTAGACTGAATGATTATTGTATAAGTACGCGTAGGCAAGCTAACAAAGTGAGTTTGCCTAGGGTGGTGGCGGGGCGTGCTTTCAGTTCGGCCAACCAATAATCGACTAATTTGTTACAAGCTTTCGAACCTCGAACGAATTATTATGGTGATGAAACTTCAACTACTGTTGCTGGTCCTGAAGCTACCTTTGCCTTTGCGGGATAAGCTTATTTTGGAACAGGGATGGACGCTAGACAAGGTACTTGCCCCACCCCTGCTATCGGTGGCTCAACTTAAACAAGGTTACCCGCCTTAGCTTATGTCTCTGCTGCCTTTGGTGAATATTGAAAATATTCACTTAACCTCCTGCTGCTAACTTGAAACCTGGAAGGGATTAGCAAGATGGTGGTGGGGAATAAACTCCCGCCTTTGCTCTTTGTCTCGGATCAACAGGTGCTGCTTCCATTGATTGCTTTGCTGCTCGCTTAGATGCTGCTAGGTGAACTGCCTGTGCTTTCGCTATTGCCTCTGCCTTTGCTGCGGGTGAGACTGGTGCTTAGGCTCAGTCAACTAGATCTCGATCCGGAAGGACTGCTACGGCCTATCAAATTAGAAGGAATGTTGCAGGCTCAAATGCAAGGGATGCCGCGGGCACTGAATTTGGATATGGATCCGTGAAAGGTTTTGCTTCTTAATCTTGGTAAACTAGATCAAAAGGATATTAGGAATTTGCCCGGGTGAAAGCATTCGAACCATCAGTTTATTAACCCCCAGCATCAAAGCTAGTAGCATAGAAAAAGTAAAAGCTAGTAGGAGTAAAGGCAGCGAAGTAAGCAAGGATGGAAGAACCCGTTATATAGCCATCACCCCGCCTTGATCCAGATTCAATGCCCACAGGCGTAGATTGGGATCCAGATCCACCAAAAGCAAAGGCAGTTTTTCACCCAGCATGAAATCGAGATCGCTATGAGACAACGTGAAACAGGCGTGACGGTAAGATCACTCACGGTCAATGACGCGGGACCCCATGAAAGTGACTTAGGATACCCCTAATTCTGAAGCCATTACACATTGTATGGACCCCGCATTAAGGTGCGCATGCATATTACTATGATGGGTTGGGCCAAAGGAAGAAGGGGCAGCACCCGTTGGATCAGGATCTGGCTAGGAAGAAAGCTCAGGCGCTTTTAGTTCAAATGGATATCTTCGGGTTATGTTCTGGAATTGCACCTAGTATTGCAACTGAAGGATCTTAAATGGGGTGGAACTAGATCTCAATTGAAATCTTGAACAGGTGGCTTCGTAGCATCTGGGTCAATAACTGAATAATGACCATGCTACTCACTAGGCCATGCCATACCAATACTCTGAGTACCTTCCTTTGCTAGGGGTGAATCTGCTTCCGGAACCAAGTAAACCACTTCTAGTTCTGAAACAACCGGGTATGGAACGGGATACGGGACTAGCTCTTAAACCGGTGGATCCGCACCTTGGTATAGAGCTGCTGCGTCGGGCTATTGAACTCAATATCGAAATGGATCCGGTACGAAAGGATTCACGGGAGCTACAGGATCATATGCTGCGGGGGCAACGGGCCCAACTTCAACGGGATCTGCTACTCAATATGTTACTGGGTTTGAAACCAGAAAAAGAATAGGCTATGGATCTCGATCTAGACGAGAGGGTGGCTCTCGAACCGCTGCCTTTTACACTGCTGTTATCGCCCTAGTTACCTATTTACCCTGCCACTAGATACGTATCCTTATTTTGTAGTCATTATTATGGCTCTACCCTAGTGGTACCTGTGCCTTCATCGCGGGTAGCTTTGTCTCTGCATCTGAATTGACCTCTGTATCATCCATAAGCTATGCCTGAACACTGCAATATATATATATATGGATACCCCTTTGGAACTCTAGATTTCTATGGGTTTTCCCCTTGACTGAACTCAGTGTACAGTTATGCCTGGACATCCCAGGGTTTACTCACTCCCCTGGTCTCCTGTACAAGGCCCACACCGGATAGAAGAGGAGGACGCGCGGTTACGAATGCATAGTTATTCACGGGTCTTGCATCTATCTATATGTTGCTTGCATCTATATGTTGCTGGGTCGTCAACAAGGTAAACAGGATAATCATCGCTTCTATGAACAGATCCTAATGTGGTAACATCACTTGTGGAAACACTTGCAGGTACTATAACAGGTTGACTGGCTAGGGAGGAGGAAACTGGGAAAATAAGGAATGCTTCCCCTGATGCTGGGTGATCAACTGCCTTTGCTGTCATCCATTTTCTCTGCCTTTGTCTCCGCTGGTGATGGGTTTCGATCTCGAACAAGCTATGGATCTAGAGGCTTGGGATCTATAATAATTGGTATAGAAATGAAATGGGTTCTGTTTCAATCGCTAAGTCAACGGCATCAATTGACCCCGCTACTTGGGACCTTGCAACTCAAAGATCAATTGGTTAAAATGCAACTCGGGCAACTCGATCTGTAATAGGCTATGTCACCACTTATGGGACTGGATCTGTTTATGATGCCTCCACTTCCTTTGCTCCAGCAAGCTCATAAACTCCAGCAAGCCTTATCTCTTACCCGCCAGCAAGCTCATAAACTCCAGCAAGCCCATAAACTCCAGCAAGTCCTAAGCCCTTTAACCAGTAAGTTAGTACCGTACTAATACCTTACCAACACTAGTCATATCTACTTTCAGATGGATACAGGGAGACAGGGAGACAGACGTTCTAACAAACGACTTTACGGGGAGACTAGCTACTACCATTCCATGGTGGAAAGTCATACTACCACCAGCAAGCTCATAAGCAAGCCTATCCCTGGATAAAGATACTTACTACCGCCTACCTTTCTCGCTCATAAGCAAGTCTATCAACCAGACGCAGGTCCTTCCTCGCGCGGGTCCTTACGCAGGTCCTTCCTTGAAGCCTATCAATAGGACAGGTCCTTGAATGTGGATGACTGGCTACTGGCTTCAGTGGATAATGTCGGTAATAAATCAATATCCTTAGCGTGGCGGTCTTCCTGGGGTAACGAGGATACGGGGTCACTGGGATATTGGAAATATAGTAAGGGTAACCATTGACTGGGGGCAAGGAGACATAAATACAGGGATACAATGGCCCATCCCGGGGAGACTAGCTACCATCAATAGGATACGGGGTCACGAGGGCCCATAATAAATCAATATCCTTGATCCTTATAGTCGAATTCTTTAGAGGAAGGCAGGCCACATCCTTAGGCGGGGTACAGATTGGTATCTTCAGGCTGGGAACGAAAGGCAGTTCATGAGGCAAGTCATAAGGAAGGAGGACAGAAGGGAATGGAAGTAGGGCTTCGCCTTCTACCCATCTCCGAAGCAATAGTCAGCAGTAGCTTCGGCTTAAGGGAACAGATGTGGTAAAGAGGCAGTTCATGAGGCAAGTCATAAGGAAAGGCAATGTGATTTATAGAATGGAAAGAAAGAAATAAATCTCCTGCCTGTCCAGTGAAGGATATTAGAAAGAGTTAGGGAGATTATTCATCGTGAGGGAGATTATCCATCCATAGTGAGGGATATTAGAAAGAGTTAGGGAGTGAGGGAGGCGAGCATGGCATGCGTTCGATGGCCGATATTTTTTGATTCTATGGTTATCACGTTCCTCCTTAGCTTGGTTGGAAAGAAGAAATATGCCTCTTTTTCGGGTTATCCCCGCCTATCTTTTCTGTACTATTTGAGTAGTTACTTCACCTTTCCCCACAACTGACTTTCCATTCGATAGTTTTTGTTATATCAAAAAAGATGGGTAAAGAGGCTATATAGATGCTCTAGATAGGCGAGATAGAGAATAAATCTGCCTACCGCTCGAAGGGATCTGACCTACCTTCCTTCCTTATCCTTCCTTATGCCTCTGCCCTTATGCCCTTATGCCATCAATCTGCCCTGATGCCAACGCCCTTGAACGCCCTTGAACAGGCTATTGGCTGGTGATAATCAATATGCCTCTGAGTGTGCTCGAAGTGAGAGGCTATAGCGAGCGTGAATACCTCTCCCCCGCTCTGATTAGAGCTGCGAGAACGAGAATCAATCTGCGCGGATGACTGAGCAAGATGGCTGATGGTAGTGTTAAGCCCGTAAATCGTGGTAGTAGTGGTATTCCTTCCTATCTATTGGTCTGGTTGTTCCATGCTACGCTGACCATATCAGGTAGGCTAGAATGATATTTGGTAGGTAGGTTCGGATTATCGGATTATCCGCTAATGATCCGCTTATAAGCTTATTAAAGAAGACTCATTATTAGAAGAGAAATGAAAACGATATTGAAAAAGGAAAACGATATGAACTCCCACCTTGCATCGAAGTAGTCGCCTAACCAATAGATTAACCAATAGATCTCGCTTCCAACCTGATAAATTGCCACTGTTCCATAGCTTCCATGGGCTTGGTCAAAATGGGTTGGAGATCCCATTGCTTCCCTTCCATGGTGTCGACCTTTCAAACAGAGAGCGTTAGGGAGAGGTTTAGGCAACTGCATGCATAGAGGCCCTTTTCAGCAGTATGTGCAGCCCCGAGACAGGTGCATTAATGAGTCGGCCAAGATTCCCTCGACCTGAGGGAGAGGAAGAGCCCTTTTAATCTTAAGCGCTGTCGCTATTCTCTATGGCTATGGGCACTCTGTTCCTTTAGGCACTCGACTTCTAGCATTCGACCTTTTTCTTAATTAGTTAGGACCGACCAAGCACTCGAATGGTTTATGATTGACAAGGGCATTGGCACCCGTCAATGGCAATGGGAAACACCAGCACGACCTTAGAGCCCGCTGGCGGGAAACACCCATATTAAGGTATGCTGGCTGTATTAATAACGCCATGGACTCCCTTTCGGAGAAGTGGTTTGAAAATCAATAATGGACTTCAGCAAGCAGGGCCGTTGAAAATATCGGAAGCCTACTGTATCGGTGATATGGATGCAGTTTATCCAGTTCGTTGTCGAGCATTTCTTCGACCGATAGGATAGGGAGCCTTCTCTCGTCATGGGTTCAATGCCCACGGCCACTTTAGGCACATAGGAATTCTAGTTCGCAGCAGGGATTCGAGTTCGGTTGAGTATGACGGATCATGACGTGACACACCGCCCGCCTGCACCAATCAAAGGGCGTTTCCCATAGCTAGCGAGATCGTTAAACCGGGTTATTATGACGGATTTCACCCATATAATGGTTTAGAATGGAATAGGTCCTTCTATTTCAAGAGATCGACCCCTCAGCCGATCTCTTTTGTTTTCAAAGGTCGGTTGAGCTTTAAGTTGAAAGAGCCTCGACTTACTTGAAAATAGGTCGAGTACATTTATGACCTGAGGTCAACCTTTTCATTAGTCAGGAGATAGAGAGCACTTTCAAATTAAGAGCAGTCAACCATCCATTCTTATTACATATGTAATAACGGGAAGGGTCATTGAATGAACCATTGGGCGGGCTCTTCCCCTTTGAGATTGAGGAAACCAGAGCAGTATCCCAACATTCAGAGTCCAACAGTGGCAGAGTCAACCGAAAGAGTTTGTTTCTTGCATTTCCCCCTCTCAACAGACGGTAGGCATTAAGACAAGTGCCCTTCGCCGGGAAGGACAGATCGGAAAGAGTTCGAGCTTTAACCCGTTTCTCGACCCATAAACCTACAAGATTATTAAAAAGATCCGCCCGAAATGATCGAACCAGCCCACTGTAACCTGCCATGCAGCCATGTCAACCGTATTGATTGATGCCGACAGGTCATTCAATATAAGGTTTGTTGGTTTAGTAACGCTTCCTCCCGTTCGCCCGAGGAGAGATAGCTACAGAGTTTGGAGGTGTAGGCATTTGACCGATTTCTCTATCTACTGCCATGGAGGGCCGGCGGATAGAAAACTTACTGATTAATCGGTTGAGCCGGAGCAGCGAGCCAGTCATTTCACCAGCAAGCGCAGATATAGGTAGTAGGGCTTCGAAACCAACCCGGAATGAATGGTTGCATATCGAGATGGGTGGTAAAGAAAGGCTGGGAAGGGTGGAAAAGAGCGTGTACTCAGAGGTGGGTTGGGTAACGGGGAGGCTAGGCGGGGTCAAATCTATATCTTTGCCTGTGGGTGGGCCATCTTAGCTATGAAACTTATTCACCTGGGGACCTACCTATCAATTCGTGTACTTATTCACTGGACCAACCCTGGAACTATATCGAATCGAAAGGAAGCAGCTACTAATGCACTGGAAACACGTAGGCATCTTCCCTCACCTCGGCCCAGCTATCATCCTCCGGGGCAACCCTAGTGAACCAAAAATGGGATAATCGCATCTTCTCGATCGCAACTTAACCCCCCCCCGTATTCTCGAATAATCTAACTTGACTGGGCACATCTCTCTAGAGTTCCGGAGCGTGCGATTGAGGCTCCTCTTTACGCTCCTTTCTTCGGTACTAACAACTCTCTATTCTCTCTACCCCCAGTGGAGCTTCTTACTCGAGGTGTACCATGTTACCCATAATACCTAGGAGCTTCTCTTGGAATGGTTTAAGCATCCAACTCGGCTAATCTTGCTTAAGGAATCCTAGGCATCGTTACGTTTATTCTATCGGTACGGCGTACACCTATCCTTTTATAGAAGCAGGCATTCGAGCAACCTTCCCCGCTCTGCAGAGCTCGGAACCGATAGGGGTGGAATCCCTCCCCTCAGCTATTTAGTAATCACTTGGGGAAGCGGCCCAACAACGGCATAAGAACTTTGAAAAGGAGCGTTCACCTTCAATTGAAAAAGGTAGGCATTCGTACAGTTCAGGAAAGAAAGACCCTAGGAATAGGGAAAGTGATAACCCTTTCTTCATATGCACTTTAGGGTCAAATATAGAAACCATGGACACGACCCTCTCTACCAAACCATGGACACAACCCTCTCTACCAGACAAATAGCGGGCTTATCAAAAACATCCCTCCCTTTCCCCATCACTGATTCAAAGCGAGTGCAGAAATGCCCCTACTATTCTATGGCCTTGGCATAATTGGGTTGTTCGCTTTCTACTATTTAAGCAAGCATCGAACTGGGACTCGGGCCTATTCGTTAACAGAACCGTGTAGGTTCGGCCTGCGCAGACTCCTAAGATTTCTCCTGTCTGTATAACAGCGGCTGGCGTAGAGATACATCGATTCGAAGGGTCTTAAGCAGTGAGCGCTTACTAATTAAGGAGCGAGAAGCCGCTTTCCCGCATCGGGGAAGGAAGAGGCAGCGATTATGTGGTGGCGTGGGGAAGTGAAGATGACCTGCTCCCAACCCTTACACGAAACGTTATAGCAAGCCAGCCTACCTAAATGAATCCGTAACACAGACGCTCCATCTCTATGTAAGTCAAGGGCCAAGATGAAACCATTCGCTGTCGCTAGATCTCACGACCCCACTAACCCACCCATACGATCAGGTCTTTCTGCATGAAATGGCAGGCACCCTACCTGGTTTCCCCTTCACGCACGATTTACAGAACTTATTCTGACCCAAACTTACCTGAGGGAGGAGAGTGATAGGTTGACTTCGTAGTCGTAGCCGCGCCTACACCTAATTGATTGATTCTCTACCGCCCATTATGCATGCATGGGTACGCCAACGCTACACTGAATGGCACTTCCTCTCCCGTTGGATCGAACGCTGGTTGGATGGAGTTCAGTTGAATCAATATACGCTGGCTGCTTCTCATCATCTGTTTCGCTAATATCCAATTCGAGGGATGGGATTAGGGTATTCTGTTTTATAGGGCGACTTGGCCTACGGTGGCCATAGGTTGGCCGGCCACCCCAACGAGTAAGGAAAACCAGCATAGTGGGTCAAGATGGCGGGCGTGAGTGCTCTTCATGAACGAACAAAGAATGAGGAATATATTATCAGTGAGCAAGCTATCTTCTATTATATGGTATATGGTCGGTTTTCTCTGGAGGCAGATCACCCGACTAGCGTAAGCCCAGGCCCGATATGTGGGAACTCATTACGGCTATTTCAATAGAAGTGAAATTCCAAAACTACTCAATATTCATTCCCTTCCTTATTCCGAAGCGAAGCATATTTAGGCTTTTCTTTATTTGCTTTTTCGGCTCCTAACCTAATATTATTCAAGGTGCACTACCTCATTCATGACGATACCCTAATTGGGATCACCACTTTCAACATGCTTTTATTACCTCAAAACCTATACCTCAGGAATCACAACCTATCTGTTCTTTCTTACCATCACACACCTCGACCTATAGGGCTATAGACCTGGGTCGGTAGAACGAAATACCAACCTGGATAGTCAAAATACCATCCCCTACCATCCTCGAATGATTCCCTGGGCTCACCAATGGACGAATAAGAACACCATCCAATCAAACCACCGGCCACTATGTAGGTAGATTATCAACCGACAATATATTCCATTCCGGGTTTCAGTTGCTTTCTAGTTAGCGTTCCATATGCCTAGAACCTGTAGGTGCGCGGAGAGCAAGGTCGTCAAAAGATATTCTGATTTCTTGAACACCCCCCCAACTTCAGCTATTTCAGGTTCAATAGAAAGAAAATAAATATACGTTCGTTATCAGTTGGCATGTTACGTATAGAATCGAGATGCGGTCAACTATCGGAACTATAGTTCCCCGGAACAACTCTAGTAGTTCTTCCCACCCGCCCCTACCCTCGCGAATAGTAGGGCGGCAACTATATCCTCCCACCCAACTATATCTTCCCACCCATCCCCTCCTCTAATTAGAGTTGCGTCCATAAGCTAGAATAAGGAACTATAGCTCCCTCCCACCCCGATCTTAGTTCCGGGTGGGGGGGAATCATAGGGTTCCCAGGGGGGTTATGTTCAATTCCGGCATTTCTCACCCTGCTGCCACTTCTATCTCTCCCCACCCACCCCGATCCATGCTACGATGAGTGAAAGATGTAGGACCGGCCATAGTGCATGTACTACCCATCCTTCTACCTGCCCTGCCCATTGAATGCATCTGCCCTTTAGAATAGTAGGGGGGCTTATGATTCTGTTGTTTACTCAGTTGATCGAGAGCGAGACCCAGTTCCTAATGATCCAAATCCATAGGCAGCAACACCTACAGAGCTACCAGCCTTAGCCATTCCAGTAGATTACGCCGTTGATTACGCTGTTGATCCAGCCAATGAGTCAGTTTACCCAGAAGCAGGAGAAGCAAAGGTAGAGCCAGTAGTATCATTAGCAGGAGCAAAGTAACCAACAGTAGATCGAGATCGAGGCGTTGACCTTGAACCAGTTTACCCAGAACCAGTAACAGATTCTCCGGTTTCAGATCCTCCAGCAGAGAAGCGCAGAGAAGGGTAGGGCAGAGCCAGTTCATGTTGTTGATTCTGTTGAGGTTGTCGATGTTGCGAGTGATCCAGTTGAACCAGTAGCAGCTTCACTTTGCCTAGTTTCATATCCTCCAGATCGATAGCCAGTAGTGTCCCTTCCAGTCGATTCCGCTGATTCAGATGAAAACCTCGACCTTTATTAAGCCGTTGATCCAGCAAAAGGAGCACCACCAGGCAGGAGCAGAAGAGCCATAAGCACTAGCAGCACCATCTGTTGAATCAGTTTATTTGGAACTGGATAAGCTGCTTCACGAAGCATAACCTCTCACTGACGCTAGAATTGGTAAGCCTGCTATTGGTGAGCCTGCAGTAGCATTTGAACCAGTTGATCGAGTTACAAAGTCAAAGCCAGAAGCTAGGGCAGAGCCAGCAGACGCTAGGGCGAGTTACCTTGACCCAGTAGCAGAGCCAGAGGGAAGTGCACTACCGCTTAGTCATAACTGTAAACACCTGGGCTTATTACTGATCGTACCAAGAGATAGAATGGGGTTATGACCGTACCAAGGGATAAGCTTATACTAGAAGCCCAAGCGCTAAGGAGTGACCTACCCAGGCAGCGGGCTCGGACCGTACTGAAATAAGTGGAGTTATTATGAAAGGCAGTGCCCTACGGGGTTTCTCGGACCGGGCCGACACCTTACAGAGACGACACAAGGCAGCGTGGCTTATTTCCACCAGCCCCTTACCAACAGCACCGGTAGGGGTGGGGTTAGGACTGACCGCACAGAGGCAGCTTACCGAACGATCACAATCATGGGATACTCGTATAGGAGATGACCACGCTAGTGCATTGTAATCAAAGGAAGGATGATCTCCCGTAGAGGCTGAGAGCGGAGGAGGATCTACCAGTGTACCTGTATGTGTACCTACATAGGGGTTACCCGCATCGTGAGAGAAGGTGGGGCATAGGTAGGGGCATCGGAATAAGCATAGGTTGGGGCATAGTGCGGATGGATGGTGTTTGGGTAGGATAGCACGTTGGATGGGTGCACGCGTAGAGGGACAACAAGTAGAGGTCCTCGGCTAAGGTGTAGGTTGCACTCAGCAAGGTCAACCCATAGAATAGTAGGGGCCCCCCACCCGACAAAGATGCATCGGTTGGAAAGGTTCGTTCCGTTTGGTTTATCGATCCACCAGCAGCAGACGTTTAAGCACCAGAGGCACAAGCTTCAGTAGTTTCAGATTTGGATCCAGTGCCGGTTGATCACTACCCCGCAAAAGATTAAACGATAGGGTCTCGCCTGTTCTCGCTTTATATATGGATATATGATATGGATATATGGGTCCACTGATAGCCAACTCGTTTAAGAAGCAGCGGATCCGGGCGCAGAGACAGATTGAGAGGCGGTTCCAGATTGATAGCTAACTCAATATAGGCAGGTTACCAAGTTCCAAGAGCAGGGTCATTAGTCCCATTTATAGTCGCAGTTCGAGATCCATAGTTGGAATAAGTCTATGGTCGGTGCTACTCTTGGTTCACTAAGGTAGCAGGAGAGAAGGGAGCATCCTAGCTCTTATTTCACCGATGAACATCTGACCACAGTAAGCTGACCGAGAAGGGCAGGCTATCACTTAGTCGATTCCCCACTCAACTTCCTATGCGCCTTCGATCTGATCCCTGATCCCTTCTCACCCTTCTCAATAAAGGCGATCAAATTATGACCGGTGCATCATAATAAATAGAAGGTGCCGCAGAGGCCTCTTCAAATTCTATGGGCAGCTCCCGAGGCATAACCTACAGAGGCCTGAGGCGTTGAGTCGTTTAGGGCTCTAACCGGGGTTTTGCTTTATTGTCGATACCTCATGCCTATCTTCGCCCAGCCGGTTCCGCAATGGGTTGGTCCTAAAGGTTGACCGCCTACTACTCGGGCGGGGTGGCCTCATCAATTTGCATATGAAGGTTGGTTGATTGGCATGGATGGGATGAGGAATGGTTCTATTGGTCAGTGCGGAGAAGACCAACATGAGTTTATAGCATTATAGGAAAGCATGCTCCCTCCCATTGATCCCAGATGGAATAGGTGGGTCGACATGGTGAACCCTGGTCGCCTTGGGCGGAAAAGAAAGATAGAAAAGCGCAATGTATATATGGAAGGGCGATCGTTACGGTAGTTTGGTAGGACTTGTTTATCAGTGGAATTAAGTCATTGGTAGAGTGGTTTGGTTCTTCCCATCTCTCAGGTGCCCATCACTGAGCACAAAAACTGAAGGAACAGCCCCCCTCCCTCCTTAATATCGTTCAGGTTACGGCCCTGGCGAATAGTAGGGGCCTCCCACCCACCCTGCATTGGGGCAGCAGGGTGGGGGGTTCTATTGCCGCTTATTCTAGCCCCCTACTATTCTAAAGTAGCAGGTTTATTAATTCCGACGAATTAATTACTACCATTCTAAAGGGCCCCCCCTATCCCCCCCAAGTTCTAGTTCGGCTGGTTCCCCCTCAAATTCTATGGGCCTGGGGCTGATTAATTGACTAATTAATGGCGAGGGTTCTCGATATTGTTAATTAATCAGCCTGCTAGAATAGGGTAGGGATGTATATTGCTGGGAAGGTGAATATTGTTGCTTATTCTAGCAGGTTGATTCGAGAAAGAGGTTACTACCCTACTATTTGAAGGGGCCCCCTACTATTCTAAAGGGCTAGCAGGCAGATTCGAGCCCTTCCCCTACAATTCTATGGGGGTAGGGGGGCTGCTCTCGCCCTACGGGGCTGGGAAGGTCTCTGCCCGGTTCCGCGTTCGATGGAGTGCGGTCCATGACCAGAATCCCTCGGTCTTCTCCACTCGCCGAAAATGGGCTGAGGGCGGCCGGCGGGGGGAGTCTTAAGCCCGTAGGGGGCGTTGTTAGGGGGAAGTCTTGAGCGAACCCGATGCATCACAGCCCGAAGAGATATCGGAAGGAAGCCCCACCGGAAGGAGAGGGCATTTGCTCTTCTCGACATCATCGAATCCAGCCGACTATAATGAAGAGAAGATATCGAAAAGACTCTCCGGAATATATCCTCTGTGCTGGTCTGTTCGTAGCCGAGCGTAACGAGTGATGAACAACTATCCTCTCTGGATCCCTAACCGGGCCCGGTGATTGAAGTCGGTTTCTGTTGCCTAGACATTTCCTCACCGGCGGCATCTCACTTCTCGAATGCCCTGATGTCGTAGTTCTCTAGATGGAGCCCCACTCTTATCGATGGAGCCCCTACCCCCTACCCCCTACTATATAGCCAGCCAGCCGAACGTCCGTCGGTCGGTCGTCGTATTACGTACGTAATACGACCATCGGATCGGATCGAGCTGGCAATGGGGCTAGTTGGGATCGGGCGGCCGGTTCGGATCGGAAGATGCCTTCCCAGCAGGAGGAGGGGGAGAGGTCTGTCGCGGTCGAGTACGGCGTTCCGTGAGCCCCGGATTCCAACTGCATAGGTCAGCTCAGTGAATGAGTCGTCCGAATTCAAAACGTCCGCATGCGGATCGATCAAAGGAGATGAGAGAATGAGATTCTCTTTCCCATGGAACTATTCATTGTCTCTCGGCGGGGACGATACCATAGACGAACCTAACGGAAGGGGCTTGGTATGGAGCGGTTGAGGAAGGTGAATCGACCGAAACAACGGGAATGAACAAGAGTCGCCGGAGTTAGATATCCGAGTGTTCTACCGAATTCTGTCCAGCGGCTACCTTCCTGCCGGGATGGGGCCTGAAGCGAAGCGACGAGATCGGGCACTAGTTTTGCCCCCCTCCCCGGGAATAGTAGCCGTTCCGGAGAACCATTGAACGAAGTGCCAATAGAATTCCCCCCCACAACAACAATGGCCTTTAGCCCCCCACCCAACCCCACACACGGGCTTCCCACCCACCCTGCATTGAGGCTATCCTCCAGCCGTTCCCACCCCGCATAAAATAGTAGGGGAATTGGTGTTCTTCTCCGACCCTCCTGGTTGTTTCCAAACAAACCCGTCGTTGTCATTCCTTCGACTTCTCTCCCGGTCCAATTCATAGACTTGTGTAACCACAGATCCGTTGCCCTAGTACCCGGATGCTAGCAACATCCAACTATCGGCTTGGACTTGGGTTCGGCACGCCTACCCACTTATTCAAAGCATGTTTGTGTTTTCTTTGGACTCCCCCTCCCCCCCCCTTTCTATAGTTGTAGTACTATTGCACGCACCATCATTGGATATGATGAACCAGCTTATTGAATGAAATGAAATCCCCTACCCCCGGCCTATTTGAAAGGGAAGGGAGTTGGATTGATAATGCCCGGCTCTACTCAACCTTCCACCTGCACTAATACCAATCTCACTTTTGACATGTGGCCCCAAGTCTTATTCAGTGAAGCTCATGTGGCCGATGGTTACTTCCGTCACGTTACCGATGGAGTTGCTTGAAAGACCACAAATGAGAAAGGTTAATCGTCGGCTTCGCGTGCGCATTAATCCATTTCGGTCCAGCTCCGGCCCATGTGAGTAGTAGATCGCCCCTACAATTCTATGGGGACGACCCTTGATTGATAAAAGAATTGTTTGCTGCTGGATCGGCCCAGATCGACCCCGCTGTTGGAATTAGCAAAGGTCCAGGCCGAGCCCTGGGAACATGCATTCGGGGTTCGGGATGCTAGCGGAACCACATGCTTTCGAGAGCTAACGTTGTCCGAGTTACTTAGCCCTTGAATGAGTAAAGCCGAGTGCTCAAGAACTAGGTGCGGGCGGGTGATGGAAGAACCTTTCACCGCTACCCTTTCCCTCTTTATCTCCCGAACCCGAGCCCCTACTATTCTATGGGGCGAATCGAGACTTGCCGGACTCGACTACTAATGTAGAGTTTTTTGGGAGGAGAGATCGATATCAGAAAGGGAGGTGCTTCTGATCCGCTGATCCGCCTCTCCTCCCTGGAATGCCAGGCGGATCAGAAGCGCAGCAGCTTAAGAAGCTAGCTATCTGATAGATTGATGTTGATGAAGGACAGATCGATCGATGGATGTTGAACTCTAAATGGATGTTGAACTTCGGCTATCTATCTCTCTACTGGTATAGTAACTCGAGTGACTACCGAGCGAAGAGAAATCTCGCCCAACCCAATCATCGATCTATAGTTGACTCGGTTGGATAAACGGATCATCGCTCCAATGGTTGGTACCTCGGCCGGGGTGGGTGGGAGGAGATAGCGGGCTATTGGGCCAATGCAGGGGTTGGAGTAGTTTACTCGGGGTTCCATCTATAGTTTACCCAGTTGGAGATTCGATAGACGGTTTGCAGTGGAGATAGTTTTCTCGGCTTAATACCAAAACAGCTCAAGGGTTCCCCTTCCCCTTCATTCGCATTGGACACCAGACTCCTGGCTCCGCTAGGAGGGACACGGCTTAGTCCATAGAATAGTAGGGGCTGCCATTAATCAGCTTGCTAGCCTTAGAAAACTCTAGTGCCGGGGGGGGGGTTGGGTGGGACTTATAGGCATGCAGGACCAATGTGTTAAGCTGTAGACTCTCCAACTAGCCTATAGAATGGTAGGGCCCCCCCGGGAGGGTTAGATTAATCGGTGGGAATAGTCAAAGTTCCTGCAGGGTGGGGGGTATAGGCAATGCAGGGTGGGAGGGAGCCCTTGAGAATAGTAGGGGGAGTGAAACTGTAAGTCCGACTTCCCATAGAAGCAATGGGTGGTTCTCTCTGCATGCGGGTATGTGTTACGAGGAAGCACTTTCCTCCGTAACGTGGTTGGTCTACCACAGGCCCGCCAAGCTGACTCTTCAGGTAGACCACGCCCCGTAGGGGCCTGCCCCGGGCAGTTACGCCCCATACCAACCCACTCCATTACCAATAAAGCCCCCTCTAATCGAACCTCCTATCCTTTCTAATCAAGAAGGGTAGGGCGCCCCCACCTCTGCTGGACTTTAGTGTAGATGAAGAAGGGGAGTGCCGGCCGTTCAAGTGAAGTGGCGAAGGGCCGATAAAGGAAGACGGCAGTATCCGGTCTAAATATTACGGTGGCGAATCCTCACGTCAAGATAGGGTCGCCTCTATCTGATCCGATCTATTATCTACGTGATACAACCAGATAGTAGTTTGTGATGCTATACTACACCCAGATAGATAGTTCAGGGCGGTCGTATCACGTATAGGGAGGAGTGCCGAACGTTCAGATAGAGGGTTGCTTTCTATTCATGAGCGCCGTGCTGCAGCATCGACCGGTTTTTTAGCCCTTTCTAATGAATTTGGTGAATGGGATAACCTGCAGAACGTGAGGACTACTTGACTTGAATGGGTTCAATCCCCATAGATAGATAGGGGGGGGCTCGCCAATGACATCAATCTGAGAGATGGAGAGTTCAGGGCCCGAACGTTCAGATTCTGAGCGGAGGCAAAGCAATGAGTCTGATCTGAAGCAATGAATCTGACCTGGTAAATGCTGTTCTTCCGGCATATCACGGACGCTGACCTATATAGGGCTCGCTGTCGAATACCATGGCATACACCGCGCTGCAGAGTCCGGTCCCTATCCCATCTCCCGTTCTAATCCTATAGGGTTTTGATCCAACAACTGAGAAATGTCCAATCCTCCCGCTCTATTCGAAGTACCAGCTGAACCTGTATCACAGCATCCGTGTCCGCCCCATGTGGTCGCTAATCGGCCTGCCCCCTTTAGAATAGTAGGGCCGAACCCAAGGAACATCTATCTCTGTGTGTGGCCTTCCGGAGCATCGATCAATGGATCTCCGAAACCCGGTTGGAGCATCTCTCTCCTCCGCGGCTTACTGGAGCAGGAGCATCCCCCTGGCCCTGAACTCTATTCCGCTCACCACCTCCCTATCAATTAATTGGAGAACCTCCCTGCATGCCTATAGTTCCCACCCTGCTTCCCCGTAACCTTCACTGTCGTTCAGGTTACGGCCCGTAGGGGCCTCCCACCCACCCCGTTCGATTCCGGCTGCCCCGGGTATCTATCCCCTCGGGCCTTCCTTCCTATAGGTGCTGCTAATGAAGGCCAGGCGCATCAAATGTTGAAGCTGCTGACCATAGATATGGATATGTAACTGGGATTGCTACTACTTGATTTGTATCTATATCACATAGATACACCTCTACCTACGCCTCTGTTTCTCTGCTGCCGGGGCCTTTGCTAATGGGTTAGCTTAAGCTGGTGAAGGGTTCTTCGACCGGATCAATAGGTTAGTCCCAATAACGGTGGCTGGCGCACAAGTATGGCCCGGGTGGGAGGGAACTATAGTTCGGTGAAACTTGCTTCTCGAAATAAAGGCCATTGCCTTTGCTCCGGTCACCCCAGTCAAGCTTTCTCTGCACCTACCTCTGCACCTGTCTCTCCCACTGCCCCTTATCGATGTTTCATTGAGCCTGCCTGCCTTAAATAATGTGCCGGGTGCCCATAGAATAGTAGGGCTGGTGTTGGGTCAACTGCTCAAACTGATGCTGATGCCTCTGCATATCATCCATCATCCATAGCTATTGGCTTTACTTCCTTCGATTCCTGCCTGAAGCATCTCAAATATCACCTAGCATCCCTGCCAGATCGCCAGAGCTAGTTGTTTATCCGGTAGCGATAGTGGCGAACACTTCTGATGAGTACCATTCGAGTATTAAAGCCATCACCTCAGCGGATATAGATGAATAGAAAGATTCCCAGTGGCAGAGGCCCTATCTCCCTATCCGGAGAGGAGACAGTAACAGGAAGGGGAGTAGAACCAATTAGATATCCTATAGTCCCATGGAGCAAGAGTCTCAAGGTTCACTGGATTGAACAGATACTGCTGCTCTTGAGGGACGACTGACAAGGAATAGATGCCCATGCCTTCCCCTCCTCCAGACGATAGGGGCCTACTAACTACCGAAAGTTACTCCTAACCTACCTTTGCTCGATCTTGGGATAGGGAGAGGATCTGCCCACTCATTCACTACACTCTCACAACTGCCATTAGAAAGGTAGGGGCACGGATTGGATGGATACACCGAAGCCGGCGAGTCGAGTGCTGCATTCGAATAGGATTTTTGATTCGACAATAGAAACTACCCGGGCTTTACTGGGGTGGGTGGGAACAAAGGGCCTCCCACCCACCCCCAGGGGCCCGCCCGGAACAACTAATCTACGGGTTGGGTGGGGATTGTAGTTAGACCACCCACCCCTGTGCATGCGCAGGGAGGACTTATCCTATATCCTCCCGATGAACAACTATATCCACCACCATAGAATAGTAGGGGCTGCCATGGCATCAGTCCCATAGCCTCCTCCTCCCACCCACAACAACTTATTGGAGGGGGGCGATCGCCTACCATTCTATAGGGGGGGAGAGGAATGAAGGGTTTTGGAGTGGGGGTTTGGAATATCCGATGAATGGGGTAGAGGAAGAGGGCTAGGTTAACCAACATCTATCTAAATATCCGCTGCTCGAATGCTGGTGGAGGATGCAAACGCCGCTATGGAAGGAGGGAAGGTCCGTTGACCCAGACGTTTTATTGAGAGAAGGGACCCATCATTGATCGAGATGCACGCCTCCTAGCCGACACATTCCGCGTTCAATCCCGCCCATGATAGAAACATTCCTGCCCCTTCAAATCCTCCTCCCACCCACCCCCCCCTGCATGCAGGGGCAATTCAACGGCCCATAGAATAGTAGGGGCCCACCCAACCCGGGAACTCTAGTTCCGGGCCGCCATTTGCCGCTAAGTGGCAACTATAATTGGCCCTCTCCCCTACCCCAATTCTATACGTAACATGCCAGTTATATTGCCACCCGCCCCGACTTTCTATTCCTATGAACACCCGGGCTCAATAATCGATCTCCCCATAGAATAGTGGGGCCGAGAATCAATCCCTAAAACTCCTCCTGGGAACCAACTGTTCCCAACCCAACCCAACAATCAACATGGCAGCCGCCCACAACATTATAGGCGATCAGTTGTTAGCTTTCATTCCCGCCCATTGGTTCCCACCCGGCTCGAGGAGATCTGTCTCCCGGTTCCTTCTTCTCTCCCGGCTGGGGAAGAAAGACTTCTCTGAGTGGCCTGCCTACCTTGATTCCGTAACTAGTACCATAAGGAAGGCGGTAAAGAAGGGCTCCTAGTAGTGGCTCCTGAACCCTTTCTCCAGCTTTCATTCATGAGTCCCAACCCTAGTCCCGTTATTCCTCCCCATGGTTGTCGTTAATCCGTTCCTCGAGATGACAACCCGTATCCAGTAATCAGTGAATTCCGTTATTAGCCCGGGTTGGGTGGGCAAACTATAGCCTCCCCGGTTGGGTGGAAAGATATAGTTGGCAAATCCCCCCCCCACCCCCGCCTCCCTGGGTGGGTGGGAATAAGAGATCCGCTAACCCGTGTACCCTACAATTCTATGGGGCGTGCGTGGGGATGGAACAATTCAATTACTGGTGAGACCTCCAACTATAGTAGGGCACTGATTAATGTGGGTGGCCCTACAATTCTATGGGGACGCGGTAACGGGTGGGTGGGAAACAAAACTCTAGTTAGGAAGAAACAATCACACCTTTATGTATGCCCAGCCCACTCTTCTGGATTGGTGGATCCTCTTATTAAACATTAACCAGCAGGTTCCGATTCCAATGCCCCGAGGGGGGGGTGGGAGGACATAGTTGGTGGGAGGGAATGGTTATTGCGGGGGGTATAGTTGAGTTCGGCTTGAAGTGTTTCTTCGAACCCAGGAGATTGAGATCTTGAGCTCTTAAGTGCTGTTTGTTTGCAAATCAAGAGAAGTGCTGGGTTGGCAATAGGTAGGTAGGCACTCTGAAGACTGTTTGTTAACCAAAGGCTTGGTTAGCTCCTAGTAATGTTTCTCAGTGGCAAACCTCCATACCCCCATAGTAAGTAGTAACCGGAGGTCGACTTGCCACTGATGCCGTGAAGGATTCTCCATTTCATTCCCCATTAATTGGCTTTTATCCGACCGAGGGGCTCACCAACAGCATCGGATCGACGATAACGGGTTTTGTTTGTTTGATCGCGGGAAAGAAGAAGCGAGCCATCTCACTACATGCGTACCGGTAGAGGGGCAGGCGTCGTATTCTAATAGTATTAAGAACTCGGGTCATTGCCCTACTATTCTAATGGGCGGATCACATCCAAATCTTGAGAATAGTAGGGCCATAGAATTGTAGGGGCAACAACCAAAAGCTGGGATTAAACAATGGATGTCTGCTTTTTTAGCTCTTATCCTCTTGTCTGCTCCGCTCTGCCCGGAGATGGCTCAGAGTGAGTGTGTTCCCAATGACTGCAGGGGCTCGAATGCATGGGGGGTGATGAAATCACTTGTTAGGGAGAGGGCCCCATAGAATAGAATAGAATAGAATAGTAGGGCGCATCGAATGGTATTCTCTATGTAATAGAGCTGCCTCCGCCCAACTATATCTCCCACCCATCCCTCGGTCTCCGCTCGTCGAGTGCTTGCCACTTAATCCTACTAGACTATCTGGAGCGATCAATTTATGTTTCTTGCTCGAGACGGCACCCCTACTATTCTAAAGGGCAACTGTCTGTCTTCAGCTAACGACGATTCACCCTTATCCGCACGCACTACCCGAATGCGATGGCTGCTCGTTAGGGATCGGAGGAACTGCCAAAGCTGAAGCTGCTGATGGAAGTATAGTTCTGAATGCCCAACCAGCTCTTGCCTCCCTCCCCCCCCCCCGGATCTCTGCTCCGTTTCTCGCAGCATAAAGAAAGACAGACATAAAGTCTGATAAGCAGTCTTTTGGTTAGGGATCTGGGCATGCATGCAGGGTGGGAATAAGAAGTTTCATCACTGGTTCATCGTTAAGCTGGGTCAACGGGGAGAGGGACGAACGAATGAGATAGCTGGGTGCATAGGGGTAGGTAGGTAGTTTGATTGATCCGAGTTGAACCGCCCAGTGATGAAGGAGGGCCAACTCCAGCTTGCTCTCAGTTAAGTGCCTCTCCGGCAGGCGAGAACAGTCGAGCTACCGGGGTGCCTAAAAAACTACAGGGGGTTTAGAAGTGGCCCCCTACTATTCTAACGGGTGAGCTATTTCCTTCCTCTCCGGGGGGTAAGGCTCAGGCTTTGAAAGCTTGATCCGAATAATTGATTGATAGCTTGATTCCCATGGACCTGATAACGAGTTGATATGACGTAAATAAGAGTTCAGTCGTCGAGTAGAGTCGATTGGAACAGGCGAGAACCGATGGAGGGGATAACTCAAATTCCCTCCGGTTCATCGGCAATAGTTGTTCGCCCTCCCACCCGACTCGATAGCGAGGGTGGGTCAGTAGGCCCGGAACGCACTATAGTTCCCACCCAACCTATTCTATAGCCTCCCACCCACCACTATAATCCCCACCCAACCCGGGCCTGCTAGATTAATAAAGAGGTTACTATATTTGCGTGTGTGGGGTTGGAACTATAGTTTACCACCCACCCGCGTGTGTGGGGATGGGTGGGGGGTTATATTGCCTGCTAGATTAATAAAGAGGGTTATCTATCTTGCTTAGGGTTAGCCGCAGGCGCACTATAGTTCCCACCCAACCCAACTATAGTTTACCGGAACAACTATAGTAGTTCTTCCCACCCTCCCTATAGTTCATAGTATGGCAGAGGTAGATTAATTGTTGCAGAATTCTCAAGTTAGTTGACCTTTATTGTGCCTGAAACCAACTGGAAACGAAAGCGATTAAAAGTCACCTGTGATAGATAGGGAGAGCTCAAACCACTGTCTGCAGTTGGCGCTGGCGCTGGGGAGTCGACCTCTCGATTGGCTGGAGTTGAAGCAGCGGCATCAGCATCGAGGGGTAGGGAGGTAGGGCCCTGAAGCATCCTTCTTCAATTATTGTATAGAAAGTGGCCAGCCCTGTGATCATTCCGAACCGAGTCCGATAAGTCCCAAGCATGGGTCGAAAAAGGAGGATCGCCGTGGTATTCGGCCCTACGGGTGTCCAGCATCGCTTTTCCCATCAAACCTGCAGTCCCCGGGCCGCATTGCGCTGCCCATGCTTAGGGAATTTGGTCGGCCAGATCGCTGTTTCCCATGATCAACCATCATGTGCCCCGAATGGAGGCAATGGAAAGGGATTGGGAAGAAGGCATTGATGCTCTATTTATGATGTCTCATTTGTTGCGAATAGAACTCCGCATTGAAATAACAAGTACTGTTTTGGCAAGCGCCCTACTATTCTATTCTATGGCGAATGGGACTAAGGTAATTCTGCTGATTGGATCGGGACGACTATAGTTCGGGTCGGGTCGCTGCTGTAGAATGAATGGTTAGTTGGAGATGAATCAAATGAATGTGCTGTTGGATCGGAGGAGTAGATTGGCTTTTTGAAAGTCGGTTGTGTATCTCCGCTGTAGCTAGTAGGCCCTTCTATGATGTTGAATGCTTGGAAGTGGGTAGCTCTATCTACGGTCCACAAGACTGAAACTCGCGGTTTCTTTCTGGAGCATTATGATCTTGGTGATCGAGATCGGCCCTACAAATATTTCTGCGCGTAGCCCCTACTATTCTATGGCGAATAAAGTGATCGAGATTAATAAATCCCCCTGGTTGAGTTGCTACACAACCGGCAGCCTTACTATTATTATTATTATTATTATTATTATTATTATTATTATTATTATTATTATTATTATTATTATTATTATTATTATTATTGTTAAGAGTAGGTCTTCAACTACTTTCTTCAATAACTGGAGTGAGCCCAGAGGGCCAACTCTTTAATTCTGTATCTTCACGCGGATATAGATAGATAGGGGCCCCTCCTCTAACTATAAGCTAAGGAAGGACTTTACGCCCATAGAATTGTAGGGGCTGTCTCTCGAGTTTCAAACCCGCATCTATGGTCGACTCATATAATAAGGAAGGAAGGACTTTACGCCCATAGAATTGTAGGGGCTGTATCTCTCCTTTCCCGCAACCCCCTACTATCATCGTTACTCTTGCTAAGGAAGGCGGCTAATAATTGTTACTCTACTAGGCTATATAGGTAGGGGCTCTGCATGCAGAGAACAGAGTTGGTTGGTTCGCCCGGCCGGTAGGGGCGCTCTCCGTCTAGAGAAGAGGAGCATTAACGAAGGAGGGATGGAACTATTATTCCCCCGGTGAACAGGTTGGGCCCCAAACAGCTATAGTGATTGGGAGATATAGAGCCGGGCAACCCCCCGCCCTACTCTACTGTACTATGTATAGGTAGTCCCCCGGGCTACTATATAGCCGGTAGTCGGCATACCCTACCCCTACTATCTATCTATATATCTATATATTAGATTAGGTCGGGGAATAGCTAACCAAGGTGAAGACCAGCGCCTACCCGTAAAGCTTTATCGGGGATCGGCCCGGTCAGAAGACAGAGATCCGAAACCCCGAGTTATTCCAAGTAGGGCCAACTACCTTCCTTCCCTCTCTGATGACTCCAACTACCTCCCTTCTCTCTCTGATGACTGATGGGAACAAGGGGGGTCGCCCGGCTCTATATCTCAGCATCACTACTATATACGTGATACAACTGATGCCCAATTCTAGTTATAGTTGGTGGGTGGGAGCCCTGTCTTATCTGCGTTTGGTAGCCCTATCTTAATTAGAAAGTTGGTCCCGGGTAGGTGAAGGGGCCCGATTAAACGTGGTCTCACATTCTATCTAAGTCGTCGAATTCCAATAATCCCCATGGTATTATTAAAAAGCTACAACCAATTCCGAGTCCCCGTAGGGCCAATGCCTAGTAGTCCCATGGATACGCCTACGATCCCGAAGGGGGATAAGCAGTTAGCCGCTGATTCGTGGAAGAAGGGTTCAGCATATTCCCCAGCTTACGTCCCCATAGTTCCAGACCCATTCCTGGCTCCCGAGATCTCCTCTCACATAGTAATAACGATTCCTCCATCTATGTATGGTTATTAATCTCCCCAGATATATAGATAGGGGCCCGTTTCGGACGTGTTTCCCGTTTCCGTAGCCTAATAAACTATAGGCCCATTGGACGAAACTCGGATCATGCTATCTAAAAAATACCATTAGATATCATTGGATAAGAATAACACTTGAAAGCGAGTTGTGCCCCGGAACTATTGCTTCCCAGGGAACTAGAATCCCCACCCAACCCGGAACTAAGAATCCCCACGGAACTATTCAATCCAACCACCCCCAGCCTCCTCCTCCCACCCACCCCTGGGCGAGATACCCCCCACCCCATTAGAATAGTAGGGCTCCTTATTCCCCTACAATTCTATGGGGCGATTCTAGAACTATTTTACTAGCGGGCGTCATTAATTGACTGATTAATCTAGGGTGGAGGTTGTTGAGCCTCCCAGTGTGCGTGTGATGTGCGCACCAGCGTGTTCCCTCACCCCAGTGCCCTCCCAGTCGTTCTAATTGGTGTGACCTCGTCCCCCGGTACCTCCATCCCATTCATTAGTTCCTGTTCGAAAAACAAGTCCGCCCAAGGCGTTTTTATGTCTGGCCCGAGGTATCACGTTCCCGACGATCCATGACCGGGGGTGACTCTACTGGTGATCCTCGATCCGGTGTTTCTGGAATGATTACTTTTCCTGGAACTATGGGCCCACCCAGTATGCTTACCAGCTTCTCGTTCTCGACTCCACTCCGAATGTAGTTTTTAGAGGGCGGATCCGACTGGGATCTTATGCCTATCTGTTAAATGGATAAATCTCCTCTCGCTCCGTTCATTCCTGCCCTTCCAGAGACGTAGAAGAAACTTGTTCCATGGAATCGGGCCCCCTACAATAATCTACCTCCTTATTCTAGCAGGCTTATTAATAAGAGGGGCGCCCCTATTATTATATTATTCGCGGCAGGTTGAACCGGCTGAAACGTTGCTTATCATCCCCGTCCCGTTTTCCGATGCTCCACCCATGCCCATGAAGTCGTTTTCTGTGTGGGGAGAAGGACGGAAACCCGGAACTGCATCACTAGACTTGTTCCTACTGCATCACTAGATTCGTTCCTTGGGTTCATAGGAGCCAGTCATCCCCACCCGTGCAGGAACTAGCGCTTGAACTGGAAGGGGTGGGACTGTAGCCCCCCGGGGACCTCCAACTATTACCGACTAGCCCATAGAATAGTAGGGCGGCATTTATCACCCTGCAGACACCCATAGAATAGTAGGGGCCCACCCACCTCCCGCAGTTGGGTGGGAGATTAGCCGTTGCGAACTACAATTCCCACCCAACCCCCTTTCCTATAGTTTCCCACCCACTCAATTAATCAGCTTGCTAGAATAAGCTGGCATAGCCCCTACTATTCGCTAGGTAGTTAATGTGGAATGTGCCAGTTTCGATAGTTTTTCTCGATTCTATACGTAACATGCCCACCCTCCCCCACCCCCCATTATAGTTGAATAGTTCTATTCTACCCCGGCCTATTTCTAAGGGGATGCCATCGATGTCAATCGAAGGAGTCGGCATCTATGCACGGGTCGGACCATCAACTGATAGGAATGGTACGGATGCCCGCTAAAGCCATCAATCACAAGCCTTCTGAGTCACTGGCATCATTCACTGAAACAGGGTCAACGGCTTAAACTGATAGTGAAACGGGCACTGATGCTGTTGGTAGTGAGACTCGGTCAAATGCAAGTGCTTTTGCTCAGACAGGATCAAATGGTGCTGCTTTCACCGTTGCTGGTTCTGAATCAACGGGTTCAACTGCTGCTTCAATAGGTTCAACTGGTACTCCAACTGGTGCTTTCACTCGATCAACTTCTTTTTTGACTGGATCAATTGGAACAAGTGAGGATGCTGGAAGGGATACTGTAACATCAACAATTGGACCTGGAACGGGCCCACCCCCACCCCCCTTTCGGCATTAATAGCTCTTGATCCATAGGCAGAACCTCTATTGTTTGAAGCTGTGTCTAGATGTACACGTAGGCCTGCTTCCGCTCCATTCGCGCGGTGTTACTACTCATATATTCTATATCATAACAGCTGTTTGTGTATGGTCGAACGGGCTCTGCTACCTTCGCTACTGGATCTCGACCCCGATATGGAACTACTGGTTCTCGATTTGCAGTATTTGGATCTTGATCTCGAGCCCGTAGGGGCTACTGACTATGGATCTGGATATTAAAATGCAGGATACGCTACTGGCACCGGATTCGGATCTGCTGATGCAAAGTCTACTCAATATGCCTTTGTCTCTCCCGCAACAACTAATCTCCTCCCACCCACCCTGTGGGACAACCGGGGCTACGACCTCTCGATCTCAATCTATAACTATATTGTGGCCCTACGGGGATCCGCATTATATGGATCTGGAATAGGCTCTTATGCTGGGGGCCCGTGTCCTACCCCAAGCCCCCTTCCTTGCTACCTTCTCCTATCCCGCTGCCACCCCCGCTTCTCATGTGGTCTCTACCCTTGCCTCCGCTGGATCTTTGACAGGTTTTAGGTAAGCAACGGTCGGCTATGCTCCTGTCCCCACCTATGCCTTTGCACCCGGAACGGGATCTAGGCCTTCTACAATTGGATCTGCTTCTTATCCATATGCTCGGTTAACTGAGTATATAACTGCTACTTTATCTCCAAATGCAGGGGTGGGTGGGAGGATTTGGCCCGATATCGATCTGTATCCACGGCCGGGGCTAGATCCCCAATTACCTTTATGACTACTGACTATGGCTTTCGAACCGTCACTATATCTCGATCTTTAAATGGAATTATACGGCGGAGAGATGGCCGAGACTGGATTGATGGCTACACAACCTATGCCTTTCCCTTTACCCTCCATGGGTTCTGGGTAAACTGATGAATCAACGGGCCTTATACGGAATCAACTTAAACAGGAACCGGTTCATATGCAACCGCCGAAGGTGCCGCTACTGATGCTTTCACTCGATCAAATGCCGGGGCGGCTGGGAAAGAAGCTGGGATAGGAGGGCTTCTCCATCCCTATTCGCTCTCCTCCGGAACTAGAACTCCCACCCGCCTTAATGGCATCAGTCCCATAGAATTGTAGGGCGAGTTAATTAATCAGCTCGCTAGCATAACCCCCATAGAATTGTAGGGAATCCGCCAAATTAATCCGTGAATTAATTAATTAAC